>NW_018229018.1:133461-133681 GCF_001263595.1 Phalaenopsis equestris
AATTTCAAAGTCATTTGAATTGAATTTGACAAATTATGAAGTGTTAGAGCCTTAGGGGCAAAAGTGTAATTTTAGGAATTTGGCTTTAATTAATATTTAGGCCTAATTCAAGGAGGGAAATGGGCAACCACTGATCTTAACCAGCTTGTTTGAATGACTGAAATTAACAAGGAGACTAATTGGTAGAAACCAATCTCACTTTCCTCATTAAAAGGATAAA
>NW_018229018.1:133784-134782 GCF_001263595.1 Phalaenopsis equestris
TTCAAATAAAATTCAAATCATGAATCATGACCACCTAAAGCTTAACCTTTTCAAAACTAATTAAGACACTCACCTAGGTCTTAACAACTTAATAGCGACTCAGGCTAAATCAAGTTTCATTTAAATGAGGATTAGAAAAGTAAATATCATTAAAAATTAGAATATCTTTCAAACACTACAAGCCCAATTAGGACCAAAATTTGGCTAAGTGTTCCAATAACACTAACTTGCCTCTTTAAGGGTCTTCACCGACATAATATTCAAAATTAAATTACATATGATAAATACCCTATTCTTAGGGATAATTGATACATCAATGTTCATTGAGCATTAGGGTGTTTTATAGGATGAATTATTAAGCAACATAATAAGTTTAAAAGAACTCGGGATTTTCCACCAGGCAACGAGAGAATAGCATGGACCTGCTTCTTTCTCTAGATCTGTTGGATACCTGGGAGATCTACTCAACTTAATATGTTTTGCTTAACAAAATCGTCCTTAACAAAACTCTTAGTACCCACCAAGAAATGACATAGGGTTAGAAAAACTACCAAAATGTTACTTTTCCTGCTCTTCATAAATGCCTTAACATGCATTTTAAGTTTTAGGTGGTGGAACAAGAAGACTCGTGAGGTATGCTTTTACAGTTTTCAGTGTTGTCATTCTTATACTTTCATACTGTACTTTTATGCTATAATTTTGCGCTTATACAATTTTGCATGTTAAACAACAATGTCACCCTGCATGAAAACTAAAACTATCAGGATAGCCTCACAAAACTAATACCAATACCAATACCAAAACCAAAACCAAAACTAAAATCAACCAAGATAAAATTCACCGCCACAACATCCAAAATATAAAAGAGCTCAAAATTTAATCACAAACATCACATAAAACTACGATTGCAACTAAATTAAGACGTCTCTATTGGATGATCGGAAATCCCTCGGAGGAGGCAACCTACGGTTGCTAACGAGGCTTCCCATGGTTTAAAT
>NW_018229018.1:134854-135477 GCF_001263595.1 Phalaenopsis equestris
TCCTAACCGGTGTCACTCTAATCAACTTTAATATGCCCCTATAAAATTTAAAGAACTTCAACCATAGAGCCACCTGATTTAACATTATAACTTGACACACTTGAAAACTCAAACTCATCGTGGCGAGGAGCTTGGAGCTAGCATGGTGGGCAGCACGGCCATCTTCAATAGCAAAACCTGTTTTCCCCAGCTAAACTAATCTTCCTTCCTTAGACTTAAGCAACAAAACCATATGACTTTGAGGTTGCTTGCTTATGCATTGTAAATTCTCACCTTATCTTTAGGCCTTTGTATAACCCTGCTATACAATATAAGCCCTAACTCGTCTTAAGATTCTGAGGTTGTCGTCTGTCATGACCTAAATTCTCACATCTTTCAGGCTATTTGTGTGATATTTTAACACGAATGCAAGCCCTAACTGATAAAATTAGCAGGATGAAACACCTAAAATTTCTCCTCAGAAATGAAGCCAAACATTAGGATAGCTTGGGAAGTCACCGAGGTTCTCCTCCGGATCCATGACATCTTCTAGTTCTTCCTCCTTTGAATTCTACAATAAAATGTTCCAAATTTGAACCAATCCACTTTCACACCTCTACGTCTGATCTCATTGAAAAGTCCTA
>NW_018229018.1:135661-140179 GCF_001263595.1 Phalaenopsis equestris
AGGTTTCGCAGTTAAAACGGATCTCATATATTCCTTAGTTTACTTGATCGAGCCTCTTCCTCAAGTCTTGTGTTTATCATTCGGGATAGATACAGAATTTGAGGTACAACATTCTTTCATTTAAACTATGAAAAATATGGTGTCAGTTTGATTTCATATTTTTATAAAACTAAATATATATGTAAATAAAAACATCCTTCTGAAGCTGGCGACGGGACTTTGATTCCGGTGACCAACAGCTTCTTACGGGAAACTCAAACCAAAAAAATAGCATCGACAGCTTTTGGCGACTCCGCTGGTAACAAGCTTTTCTCTCCATTCAACTCAAGAAATACTATCTTCGCACATCGGTAATATGTCCATGTCTCTCTTGGACCAGATTACCCTTCTTCCAGATTACCCTTCTTCCATTGGTATATCTTCCATTGGTATACTTTACCCATTTTTGTCTTGGGGAGGTATAACTAACTCCTTGGACTTCAGGACTAGCTTTTCAACCATCTATGAGCAAAGGGGTTCAGAAGGCCATTAAGGACTCTTTAAATTTTATTGTGGGGTTGGACCCCCAATAGGTTTGTCGGTGGACTCATTCCACCTGGGCATTTTTCTGCCACTAAATAGGTCCCGCACTAGGTCCTAAAATACTTTACATCTCCCTTTCAACTTTGATTTGCTATTTCGCAAATTAAACCAAATCGTGTTGTGTTGCGCGCACTTTGAAATTTTCTTATGTTAATTTTTACACTTTTTCTTAAAATAAAGATGTTAAAATACACATAAATTAATACCCGTCGGGCCTACAGATCAACCTCTACTTTCAGTGCTTGCACTAAAAAATATGAGGTTTTTGGTCATATAGCTAACCCTGAAACTTTCTGTTTTAAAGTCCGCTACAATGGCTTACCAAACGCTGACCTTTTCTTGCAACCTGCCAACGGACCGTAGCGCGTGTAATGTTGCTCCCACCATCAAATTTGGAGTTGGATTTGAATATCTTGAGGTCATCCTCGGGAAAGTTCCGTTCGTGGTAATGAAGATTGCCGCTCAAGAAATGTAGGAGCCGTCTTAAGAATTCAACCTAAATTGCCTTCAAAACTTCCCTGCCTGCAAGAAAGCCAAAGCTACTGCCATCGCGGCACCCATCAAACCCGCTAGTCCCGCTGCTGCTAAGGGGAAAGAAGTGATGATTGTTGAGGATCTGACTGATGGATTAACTGTCCCACCACCTGTGTTTGAAATCGGATCAAGTTCAAGGGTTGTACCGCTGACCCAAACCACTGACCCGAACTCAAAGAAGGAATCGTAACAGAAAAGTTCAGAGGGCCATCAAAGCCCAGGCTACTGAGAAGACACTCGTTGAGGAGGAGCCTCATCAAGTTGAAGAAGTATTACTAAAAATTTATCCACTCCTGCGAGTAAGTACATTCTATCCTCTAATAGATACCATAGAATATGAGAGTATCCAAAGGATCGTTGCCGCATTACCGTCACTTCACGTACATGGTGAGGAGGGAAAGAAGTTTACTCCTATCACTTGAGTTAGTGCAGTTTTCAGAAGGCTTGCTACCAAAGAAGGATGTTTGGTTAGCGAGCTACTTAAACGAGTGGGAGATGCAATTTCTCCTCGCATGAAGAAGGAAATTTTGAAGGGTGTCAAATATGCCAGACAGTCCCACAAGACAGCTGGAGTGCCACCTACTCGCATCCCCATTTAGTTCTGTTTAGGGAACATAATTGATACCGCAGTGATCACTGCTGATTATACTATCACCAAGACCGTAGGTCGTCGACCGACTAAGTCGAGACTGGGTCCAAAGATCTTACCCATCACCCGTTATGAAGATACTTCTACAATCCAAAAGGCAAAGACGAGACGCTTACCTGGCACTGTAGCCAGTCTACACCATGGGGAGCATACTTTCCCTCGACATGATGATGTTTCTACTAAGACGCTCCATCCTGAAACATCAGCATCAAAAAATAAAAAGGTATGGGTACCCAAGGTTGCCGCACCGATACAGTCTAGTGAGCCCTCGGGACAAGAAATGAAACCAGGATCTGAAATATCTGACATCGTCGCAACAATAGCCAGCGAGATGGAGGAACAAGTAAAGGATGTCCATCAGGGTCCTCCAGATCTTAAAGCAATGAAGGAATCAATAATTGAGGAAAAAGTTGAGAAATTCAGGATCGAGATTTATGAGTTGGCTCGAGAACACAGAGTTCCCGTTGATAGCAACAATGAAGATTTTGATTACAATGATTACCTGGAGGAAGATTTCGTGGATGTACATGTAATCAAAACCAGAGCTACCACATCTTTGCGTGAGGCTCAACCTCGGACCGAAGAGAACACCGTAGATGAGCTGCGTAGAGTTATCCTCCTAAGGGATGAGCAGGTTAGTCTACTGGGGAAAAGAATAGAAGAGATGACTGCAGCTATGACCGCCATGGCCACCATTCAGGGGCAATCACAAGCACTGTAATTGACTTATCTAGAGATAAATTAGCCAAAAATCATACACATTATAGATGAAAGAAGAGAGGCTACTTCAGCAAACAAAGATGAGCAACCGAAGAAAGATTCTCCGTCAAGTGTCATGCCAGAAAAGGAGTTCAAGCAAATGGTTGAACAAGTGTGGGACGCCTTAGCCCAATCCAAGGGCGGTGCATCAATTTTGAAGGGTAGACCTTACCCAAAGGAGTTTCATGTCGTGCCTTTCTCCAAGGGTTTTGTGGCCCCAAACTTCAAAATATTCGACGGGACTGGAAATCCCAGACAGCATATAGCGCATTTCCAAGCCAGTTGTGGCAACACGAGAAATAATGAAGCTCTACTCTGTCAGCAATTCATTAGCAACTTGTTAGGAATTGCTTTTGACTGGTACGCTGACTTTCCCAACGGGTCAGTTAAAACATTTTCTGAGTTAGAATAGTTATTTGTGAAAAGATTTGTCGGGGCACAACATCATGTGTCTATCGGAGAGCTCATGATTGAAAAGCAGAAGTCTAACAAAACTTATGTAGACTATATTTTGAGGTGGAGAAACCTTAGCATGAACTGTGAACCTCAGCTACAGGAACATCATGTGATTGAAATTCTACTCAAGAGCATTCATGGGCCAATAGTTTTCATGCTTAAGGGACTCACCATAAAATCCTTCGAGAAGCTACTTTGTAAAGATAGCAGTCTTCAAGAAGAAATAAAGCACATTGAGCCACATGAAAAGGCTAAGGTGGCCAAAGTATTCGGAAAGAAATCCAGAATAGTGGCGACCGTCGACAAAGGAAAGCAGCTGATAAAGATATATACAAAAGAACATCGCCAGTCCTCTCAGAAACAGAATAATCAATCCAACCAGTGGCCGCCTCAAGAAGGAGCACCTCAAATGGGGGATAAAAGAATATCCCTGTTGGAGGGACAGAAAGTTGTGTATTCCTTCAAGAATGAAGTTGTACCTAAAATATTTAGAAGTCTGATAAAGAAGCCAAAATTTAAACTACCAGATCCAAAGAAGCCCGAAGAGGTGGATAAGAAGAATGAACCAAATTATTGCCCATACCACCGATTGCTTGGGCACACTATCGAAAATTGCTTTGTCTTTAAAGACTGGCTCGAGAAGAACCTCAAAGAAGAGAATATAGCAATCCCAAAGGAGTATTTGAGAGAACTTGAAAAAGGTTTCATAAACATGATTTCAACTGAGTCAATCTCCCCAATTGATCCGTATGCTGGAACGGATGGATGGAGTACAACTTGGGATGAACTCAAGATGGTCCTTAATCACATACAAGATTCATCAAAACAAGCTTCAACGAATGCCAAAGAAGAATGGAATGAGGTCTGGAGCAGATCATCAAAGAAAATACTAAACAAGATCCAGTCTGCATCAAGACAAGCCTCCATTTAGAGTCCACCAAGCCCGGGATGAAGATTTTGCCAGGATATCTGTAATTGTCAAGAACAAAGAAAAAGAAGAAGAGTGTCACTACAAGGATTGATAACATGGGGGTAGGATAGGGGCTGCCTCTACTAGATTGGTTGTCTCAGATTCAAGGAAGAAAATCCTCAAACCCCTGACTTTGTATGATTATCTTTTTGTCCCTCTGAGGTCTTATGAATATAATGATTGTGATTTCAGCTACATTTTAACTGTTTTTGGTGATAACATAATTGATTATGACCGATCTAGCTTCGATCTCGATCCATAAAATGATCCTCAAATCATACTCGAGTCTGATGAACTCGTTGTCAAATCCAAAGAAGACATCAATAATGTCGCTTACGACAACACCGATAACAAAGAGCCAATTGTCGAGCATCATGGTACACCGCTTGCCATCAAATTAGATCTTTCCGATGAAGAGGAAAAGGCACCGGAAGATTCAACAATGATATCTCAAGAAGAAGAAGTCACAGAAGTTAACTTAAAGAGCGGAAAAGTGTTACCACCAAGAACAGCTCCAGCAGACAAAGAAAAACAGATAATGACTCGAGAAGAGATACCTCCACCTCCA
>NW_018229018.1:140322-141481 GCF_001263595.1 Phalaenopsis equestris
CTTAGCTCAGTTGGCTAGCACATCCTCAGATGAAGTTTGCTCGTTAAAAGAACAATCTGGAGTAACCTTCACAGATGAAGATTTACTACTTGGTACAACCGACTACAACAGACCACTCTATATCTCCATCAACATCGGCAGATTTGTTTTGTCCAGAGTTTTAGTGGATCCTGAAGCATCTATTAACTTGATGAGTCTACGGACATTCCTACGAACATTGGTCGATTTGGATATTAAAGCTCAAGAGCTTATGGCCGATAAGATGATGTTAATAGGATTCAACCAAAAGGGAGAAAGATCCCTCGGATCAATTACATTACTGATGAAGGTTGGTGAACTCGTGACAACCACTAAATTTCATATCATTGATGTCGAGACCTCTTTTAATGCTCTATTGGGTCGACCATGGATTTATGAACACAATATGGTTCCATCTTCTTTACACCAGTGCATCAAATACCACAAATATGGTCAATAAATTTGCATCAAGGGAGATCTACAACCATTTTCATTGCATGAGGTTGGTATCCATGAAGATGATGCCTACTACGTGCCTCCAAAGAAGATTGTCTTCTCGTGCGAGATTCTGAAAAAAAAAGATAAAGATTTAGAAGAATCATAAAAAGGAGGCCATTAAACTCCGCTTCAGCAATCTTGCACCACTCCTTTACAACGAGATGGTGAAAGGCCTTTTAGTTCGCGCACCCGAGGTCGAGGCCGGGGACGTGGACGAGGAAGGATCAATTTAATTATTGAACAGACTTGAGGTCGGGGACGTAGACGAGGAAGGATTAATTTAATTATTGAACAGACTTGGCCGACTATCAACATTGGTGATGAAGACAGTTTTGAAGACGAGATAATCATGACAAGACGGAAAAGACCTCAGTACCAGATATCCTTAGAAGATATAGAAAAGAATGAATATGAAACAATGTATGATCGGATAAACCACTATGTGAATGCTATGACCCTCACTCCAATTCTCCCTCAAAAGGTCGAGAGTTTAGAGGTCAAGGAAATCCATAGTGTTGGTTCCAAGCTGATCAAATTTCACAGTGCTTCTACCTCTACTGAGATTGAAAAACATGTAAATTTGGATGATGATCCTAATGAATTAATGGAATTGCCTTTTGGTTACTTCTCGCCTTGTGTTCAA
>NW_018229018.1:141578-149985 GCF_001263595.1 Phalaenopsis equestris
AACATTTGGTACAGTCGGATCAGCCGATGATTCTGAATTTTGCATGGTTGTTACTGGTGAGTCAGAAGAGGATTGCTCGATAAAGAGGATGACTCTACTGATCAACCAATAGGAGATGTTCCCCCAGAATTTGAGAAAATTAAATCTACTGTTGATGAATTGAAAGAGATTAACCTCGGGACTTAAAAACAACAACAATAAACAACCCCCCCACCCCCCGACCTACATTTATAAGTTCTATACTCAATGACAAAGAATCTGCAGAATTGATCAAACTATTAACAGAATTCAAAGATTGCTTCACATGGAGCTACGATGAAATGTCAGAGCTGTCAACAAGGGTTGCAGTTTATAAACTTGGGGTGGACAAGAATATAACCCCAGTAAAACAGGCTCCTAAGAGAATGCGCCTCGAGATGGAACAACAAGTTATCGCCGAGGTGAAGAAATTGATAGATGCAAACTTTGTAAAAGAAGAACAATACCCCACATTGTTGGCTAACGTTGTACCTGTCAAGAAGAAGAACGGACAGATCTACATTTGTGTCGATTTCAGAGATTTGAACAAAACATGTCCAAAAGACGAGTTTCCACAACCTATACCAGAGATGATGGTGGATATTGCTTCAATACATGAATCTTTCTTCTTCATGGACGGATCGTCAGGATACAACCAAATCAAGATGGCTACCGAGGATCCAGCACTTAACACCGATTAGAATTTTCTGCTACACAGTGATGCCGTTCGGCCTAAAGAACGTCGGAGCAACATATCAGCGTGCAATGACGAAGATTTTTTATGACGTCATTCACAACCAAGTGGAATGCTTCGTAGATGATTTGTTCATGAAAAGTAAGCAAAAGATAGATCATTTGTATGATTTGAGGATCGTATTGGAACAGTTACAACGATAAGACCTTAAAATGAATCCCTTAAAGTGCGCCTTTGGTGTTACCTCCAGGAAATTTCTAGGATCTGTTGTCCGTCATCAGGGAATCGAGATCGACCCGAATAAGATTAAACCTATTTTGGAAATGCCTCCCCCTAAAACCTTGAAACAACTACGTTTCTTCTAGGGGAAGTTGGCATATCTGAGATGCTTTATTTCTAATCTCTCAGCTAGGTGTCAACCTTTCTTGACATTAATTAAAAAGGACAAATTTAATTGGGAAGAGAAATGCCAGCGGGCTTTCAAGGACGTTAAACAATATTTAATGACACATCCTGTCGTGGCAGCCCCTATCCGAAGGAAACTTTTGATACTTTATACCGCGGCCTTAGACGACTCTCTCGGAGCCCTGTTAGCTCAAGTCAATGATGAGGGTAAAGAAAACGCACACTACTACCTGAGTTGTCGCCTAATACTGATGGAAATAAGGTATCCACCTATTGAGAAGCATTGTCTGGCGTTAATTTTTGCCGCCCAAAAGCTTAGACATTACATGCTTTCTCATAAGATTACCCTAATCTCAAAAATTAATCCATTGCAATATTTGATGATGCGACCAACACTCTCTGGACGTTTAGCAAGATGGTCAATATCTGATGATCCGACCAATACTCTCTGAATGTTTAGCAAGATGGTCAATGATCTTGTTGCAATTTGATATAACTTTTGTTCCCCTTTGTGCTATCAAGGGATAGATATTAGGATACTTTCTCGCTGTACACCCACTGCCAGCTGGGTCCTCTCTCAATGATGAGTTACCAGACGAGCAAATACTATAAATGGAATTATCCAGTACACAATGCTGGAAGATGTACTTCGATGGTGCTTCATCAGCCAAAAAAGATAAAGGATCAGCCACAGTTATACCAGGCAAAGCAGGAATTGATTTGATCTTTATCACGCCAGACAAGGGTATGTTGAGGTTCTCATACCACCTGACAGAGCCGTGGACTAGCAATGAAGCAAAATACAAATCTTTAATCACCGGATTGGAAATGGCAATCTCAATGGATATAACAAGCATTGCCATCTATGGCGACTCCCAACTTGTCATCCAGCAAGTCACCGGCCAATACAAAATTTTGAAACCAAGATTACCAGAATGCCATCGGTACGCGATGAAGCTCCTGGAACAGATTTTTGATGTGACTTTCTACCGAATTCCTAGAGGAGATAATGCCCATGCCGACGCTCTAGCAAAACTTGCTAAGGAAATGGCGTGTCCCCCGGAGGATTCCATTGAAGTCACAGTGCACGGAAGACGAGTCTTGTCTCGGATCGACTTTAAAACTCTACACAAGCTTGGAAAAAAAGAAACAATAAATACAATTGCACACATCAACGAAGATTTGCGTAAGCCATTAATAGAATATTTGTATATTGGAAAGCTGTCAGAAGACAAGTCTGAGGCGCACCACATCACAAGAAGGGCCATGTCTCATTACAAAAAGGGCAATGTCTTACGCTCTAGTGGGTGACGTCCTTTACAAAAGATCGTTCAACCAGATGTGACTACGATGTTTGAGCAGAGCCGAAGCCCAAAGTATTGTTAAGGAAGTACATGCCAGATTGTGTGGTGCTCACCAGTCAGGGCCAAAGATGAAAATGAAGATCGTAAATGAAGATCAAAAGATTCGGGTATTATTGGCCAGCAATGATGTCCGATTGCATGGGTAACGCACAAAAAAGGATACAACCGGAAGATGTCACCAATGTCAAGTGCATGGAGTGATCTTACACCAGCCTCTGAATGCTACACCCAACTATTGCCTCGTGGCAATTTGAGTGTTGGGGCATGGACATAATAGGTCCGATAGAACCTCCATATCTTAAAGGAATCTTAAAGGACACATGTTTATACTTACCGCTACATACTACTTCTACAAATGGGCAGAGGCAGTACCGTTACGTGAGGTTACGACACAACACGTCCTTCAATTTTTCAAAAGCCAGATCGTCTACCGTTTCGGAATACCGTGAAGAATAATTTCCGACAATGGGATAGCTTTCAGAAGCACCAAGATCAACAGTTTTGTCAAAATACATGGGATAGATTGGAGATACTCTACAATTTACTATCCCATAGAAAATAGTCTGGCTGAGGCTTTCAACAAAACATTGGTAAAGATTTTAAAGAAAACACTGGATGAAAGCAAAAGGGATTGGCACAACAAACTATTAGAAGCCTTGTGGGCCAACCGGACGACTTTCAGGACACCCATTCAGTGTACACCCTATATGCTCGTGTATGGAGCCGAGGTCGTGCTACCGCTAGCCGAGGTCGTGCTACCGCTAGAAGTCTAGACACCATCTCTCAGAGTCGCCATTGCCAACCAACTCACAACAGAAGAAAGCGCCAAACTCAGAGTTGAAGAATTGGAGAGTCTCGAGGGAAAACAACTATAAGCACAACAACATTTGGAGCTTTACCAGGCGAATATGGTACAAACCCTTAACAAATTTGTTCGCCCAAGGAGATTCAAAGTTGGTGACCTCGTACTTATGCTCAAAAGGCCTATTCTTGCATGTCGCAAAATAGGTAAAAAATTTGAGCCAACTTGGGAGGGACTATTTGTAGTTGAAAAGGTCTACACAGGAGGAGCGTACAAGTTAGTTGACTTCCAGGGTGAAAGAACCATGTTACCAATAAACAGATGAAATCTGAAAACTTATTACACAACCTGATGCCACTTGCCTTTGCTTTCTTTGAAACTTTGAAACTTTGATTATTTTAAGGTTATTTATATGGCCAAATGTCTATGGCCGGGTCTAAATTTTGTAATTAACCTCAATATAATGAAAATTTTTAAAAGAAAATATTTTAAACTTCAAATTTTCTTCTTTCCACTTTTAATTAAACAAAACCAATACATAAAATTCAATGCACCAAAACAAATTAAAATTACTTTAATGTACACTTTGTTTTGTTCTTGTTCATGACAAGTTTCGGCCCACTGATATTTCCTCTATAGTCTTCAGAAAAATTTCAGGACAGAGGCTGATCTTTACTTTCTAGGATGGCTAGTACCTCTCATTGAATGAGGAGATGGCGCCGCGGGGCGGCACTATATACTTCAACGTGGATTTCAACCAGGTTGACATGGACTACAAAGGTCCTCTATTGGACGTAGTTAGCTGCAAAGAGAAAGAGAGACTGCCTTCACTACTTAGAGTGACCACTAAAGATAATGTATCACACAAGAGCAAGAATGTGATAACAGAGCGAGACTCGATGGAGGGGCCCAACCGTCTGCCATACATGGTAGCTACACTTGCTGGAGGATTAATAGCCGCCAATAACGAATGACTACCAAGTACTCCACTTCGCAGAATGCATTGCAGGTCCGCCAGCCGCAAGAAGCAGAGATCTTTTCTATGACAAGAATGCAAATGTCATAAAGAGACGAACAACTTGCTCACCCCTATTCCTGAGGGGCATATTTATGATCCAGACTTGAAAGAAACTTCTGCTAGCTTACCCACCATAGATGAAGAACCAGGGTTTGTGACAGAGTCAAACACACTTTCAGTTTCAGATGTTTTAAGCCAGGGTTGCTTGACATGCAACGTTGAAATACCGACCGGGACATCAGCCACGGGCGCATCTGTAGAATGCCCAGGTTGCAATGTTCTACATCTACAGCATTTCAGTACATTGGAAAAATACACTTCAAGCACCAACAAGTCTCAAACTTCGGATTTCATGATGGATGAACCATATGTCCCACTGGGGACGGATTAGTATGTAACATGGAGCCTAGGGTCATACATCCCACTAGAGGCCGAGTCTCGTGTTCCAGATCAGCCAGTGCCAGTTTGGGTTCCTGCTAATGTTCAGAGAGAGGAACGTCCGCGACAGCTGCTAACATCTAGTTTGATGGAGTATTACAAAACAAACAAAGTAAATAAAAGAGAATTTAAATTTTACAAAGAATTTTAAGGGAGAATTATCAACATAGTGGAAGGCCTCACAGAGTTTTCTCCTAGACTGATGAAAGAAGCATTATGGACTGCATCTTTGATTTAATAGACAGAGGCCGAGCGAGCCTTCTCATGGAAATGACATATTCCAAGCCATAGAAGTGGATGAGAGGGAAGGGAAAAATCACCATCCAGTGTGGCTGTTGTTATAACTTCATAAATGAAATATAGGGGAATCCGCCTGGGATCCTCAGATATAATCAAGTAGATCCACTACCACCGATGATGAAATGTATGATCAAAAGGATGGTCAAATGGAATATTCTACCTGCTACCTGCATTCTCAATAGTTTGATTATCAATATGTATGAAGAGGGTGATTGCATTCCCCCACACATTGATCATCATGATTTCATGAGGCCCTTCTGCACTGTCTCATTTCTAAGAAAAAGCAATATCCTATTTGGAAAGGAAATTGATATCATCGGCCCTGGTGAATTCAAAGGTTCTGTAGAGATTCCTTTTCCAGTCGGTTCAGTACTTGTTCTCAAAAGCAACGGTGCAGACGTTGTCAAACATTGCATTCCAGGAGTATGACACCGTAGGGTGTCTGTGACTTTCTGTAGGATGGATGACAGTAAAATGCCATATGGATTCCAGCAGGACCCAGAATTGGAGGATTTACTTCCATATGAGCTGTAAGAAGGTTGTACCTCTAAGTACATGCCAAGGGAACTCTTATCCTAGAGCATGACTTATAAGGTCTGCTTAATCAGGAGCTCAACATACCTGGCACAGAGGGTTCACTTTCTTTCTTTTAACAGCATGACATGTATCTGATGTATTCAATCTATAGTGTATTCATATCATGAGAGGTTCTGGATGTATTTCGACATGGACTACATAATGTACCTTTTGAGGCGTTAGCCTATGTTTGATTTATAACAACTTTTTTGGAGAAAATTAATGAAAATTTCTCTCAAATTGTGCCTTTCTGTCAGTTGCCCTTTTGTGCGAAGGATGAAAGCCATGAACCACGTGCTTGTTCAAATTTTCAATGAACAAAGAACGAAACAACAATTTTTTCTTAAATATAAATGAAAAAGGAAATAATCACCAATAAATAAACAATAAAACAAATTTCTTTTGAAAGTTAATCAATTAAAATTAAAAATTTAAAGACGTATTTTAAAAAATTAAATATGATAAAAATCTGTTAAGTGGATTCTCTCATTTTCAGAGTTTCTTACCCTTTGAGCGCGCGACACAACCATCTTTATCTACATTAACTCTCTTGATATCCCAACAAAATTTTGCACTCTGCACAAAATCCCACAAAGCTCTACAAATCTTCTTCAAAGTCAACCTTCCCACATGATACACTTTTGCAAATTCAACACCACAAGCTCTTTCTAAATTTCAATTCTTACATCTTCAAATCAGTATCTAAATTCTGATTCTCATCTTTCGAGGTTGGTACCTAAATCCCAACTATCACATCCTTGAATTGATACCTACATTTCAATTCTCACATCTTTTAATTGATAACTACATTTCAATTCTCACATCATTGAATTGATACCTACATTTCAATTCTTACATCTCTGAATTGATACCTACATTTCAATTCTCACATCTCTGAATTGATACCTACATTTCAATTCTCACATCTCTAAATTGACACCAATATTTCAATTCTCACATCTTCAAATTGATACCTACATTTCAATTCTCACATCTTCGAATCAGTACCTACATTCTGACTCTCACATTTTGAGGTCGATACCTAAATTTCGACTCTCTTCTTCAAATTGATACCTAAATTTCAATTCTCACAATTTTGAATCAGTACCTAAATTCTGATTCACACATTTTGAGGTGGATACCTAAAATTTCAACTCTCACCTTGAGATTGATACCTAAATTTCAAATCTCATCTTTGAATCTACACCTGAATTCTGATTCTCATCTTTCGAGGTCGGTACCCAAACTCCGACCCTTCTTCTCTTTTCAGAATTGATACTTAAATTTAAATTTCCCCCTCGGGGTCAGCACTTGCATACTGATCCCCATCCTCTAGAAATATCTGAATTTTCATAACTCAAAATTCACTCTCTGATCCCCCGCGAGAGTCCCTCCTTAATTTCAATCATACGATCAACCGCTAGTATCCCCAGCGGAAATAAAACAAATCGCACACACAAATTTACACATACTTTTGGGTCTGTTTGACTTAGGAGTTTGTATTGGTTTTTGTTGATCTCTTCGGTCAACGTCAATATGCGCGGTGTACTTGCCTAGGACACCACACCTATTGGGGGTCTATTTGTTGACCTCACTTTTGGTTGAGGTTTAGTTTTCCCTCTTTAATAGCTTAAGGTCTAGCCATAGGACTTTCCTATTGACTATTCTTAGAAAACTAGACATGGAATCCTAACCACTAGAAATTCTACCCTCTTCTTTACTCAACTTGAAGTCCACGTATTGATCCTAACCTCTAGCACTTAGTAGGTGGGGTCACTGTGAGGGAAACTCAAGATGAGTCACCCTTATGACTGTTGGACCTTAGGGTTGACCCTGGGTGTTGGTCTGGAGCTAAGGCACTCACTACACTCATTTACACTCATAATCACTCACAACCCTAAACTCAAATTTCTAGCCTAGGTCCCTTGATCTTTTTTGGAAACTCATGTAGATGGTCCCCTAAACCTACTAGCCCTAGGGCTATGGGTTGACTAAAACCAATACATAGAGGACCCAAAATGAGATTTCCTTTGGTCCATAGCTCATTAAGGGTGATTAGTTACCTAATTTTATCAAAGTTTCCCATCTTTGCCTTTTGCCCCTAAACTCCCCCAAATTATCAAAATACCCCTCTTGGGCCCAAAATCCCAAAAATTCCAAAAATTCCCAGAAAATCTCAATAAATCCCAAATATTAATAATTTCATTTCTCTCAACTACCACATGACCCAATTTAGCCAATTTGACCATCTTTAACAAAACCTAAATTTGTCTTTAAGAGTGCAAATTTCCCCAAATTCAACTCAAATGTCCATCAATTTAATCTCAATTGACCCCAATTCCAATCATAAACTCAAATTAACTTTTGATATGGCCAATCTATACCAAATCCAAGCTTAATTGGCCCATGATTTGAGCCCAATTTTGGTATAGGTTAAACCCCCAATTTTCGTCACAAGACCTAATTTCATCAAATTGAACTCATAGCCTAGTCAATTGGACCAAATTAATGTTGCAAAATCTGCATACCATCCCCATACATCAAAATTTACATTCAATTGGCCTTGGCGAAACCTCAAATCCATTTGATTTTGGCCTAAATCCAAAATTCCCAAATTTAGCCCCAAATTGGCTAGGTCCCCAAATTTCATACAATTGATTGCCTTAACCTCCAAATTGGCACCCAATTCATATTGAAAACTCTTCATAGGGTCCCTATTGACCATTTACAACAATCAATTTTGGCTTAGCCGAAGGCTAGCTGTCGGCACTATTTTTGGTGTGGAGTTTGCC
>NW_018229019.1:0-427 GCF_001263595.1 Phalaenopsis equestris
TTTCATGTAAATCAACTATACAGTTATACATACTATGTGTCTTCCAAGCATAGTGAAATTAGAGTTAATATTGAAGACATCAATTTAAATTTCAGACAAACTATTGTAATCCTCCATTATGATTTGAATAGGTGTTTGCCTTTTAAAGTGTAAAAGAGTGAAATAATCTTAGACAACTTTATTTTTTCTTATCTTTAAAATTGATTGCAAACACGGATGTCATATCAATAATGAGATTTTGTAATAAACATAGCCTTTAATAGCATCTTAACCATGTTGATAATTTTTCGGCCTAAAAAATAGCTTAAAAACCAAGTACAAAAGCTTAGAAACTAAGAAATAATAGCTTAAAAACCTTGCTCCCAGCACAGGTAGACTGTTGTAATAATTCAAACCAAGCATGAAAGATTCAATGTCAGCAAAGAAA
>NW_018229020.1:0-357 GCF_001263595.1 Phalaenopsis equestris
TAAGCATCCCTTCAAAATTTGGTCTTATCCAAAGTCTGATTAGGCATAACCGCTGAGCTCACCATCGGCGGCTTCGAGGGCGCCGTCGGTGGACCTTCTTAATGAATTAATTCTGGAGCCTCGGAAAAATCTTGTCGTCGGCGCCCTAGTTTAATTATGCACACTTTGGTCTGTTTCGCTCCAAATTCATTTTTTTTTTGCATCTTTTTGCTCCAATAACCCTAATTCATCATTCCTGCAACAAAACATCAAAAATATCTTTATTTAAAGTGCAATATCATCAAAAACAGTATTTTTCTATAAAGTGTAATATCATCAAAACATTATAAAATAGGTATGAAAATCTCAATATATTTT
>NW_018229021.1:0-313 GCF_001263595.1 Phalaenopsis equestris
ACTTTGTTTAGGGTTCTAAAGATTGTGAGTTTTTTTATTGGGAAAAGAAAATTGTGCTTGCATTATCAGCGCGTCATTAAAATTTTTGTGGGTCATTTTATAGTTCAATTCTGTGCTCAGTGCTCTGTGTGCTCTGCTCTGTGCGCTTGCTCTGGAAGTGTGTGTGTGTGAAGTAATCGATGAAGTGAAGGAACCTCAAACCAATGAACACTTCTTCTCATAGTGTCTTCTTCAGTCTCCGGTATCTGCTCAGTCGCCATTTTGTAAGTTTTTCCTCTTTTTTTTAATTAAGTGTTTTAATTTAAGTATT
The DNA here is from genome assembly GCF_001263595.1 of Phalaenopsis equestris. NCBI lineage: Eukaryota > Viridiplantae > Streptophyta > Magnoliopsida > Asparagales > Orchidaceae > Phalaenopsis > Phalaenopsis equestris. The sequence goes on from NW_018229021.1 coordinate 311, forward strand.
TGA
>NW_018229022.1:0-1886 GCF_001263595.1 Phalaenopsis equestris
ATCAGGATTTAGGTACTGATCGCAAGATGAGAATTTGAATTTAGGTACCAGTACCAGAATGAGAATGGGAAGCCTTACTCCATTTAAGGGGGTCTCACATCATTCTCAAAGAGGGTGACACATTTGGAAGGAAAACACGAGGACTCACATCTAACCTGAGAGGTGACGAAAGCATAGGGACTCACATCCAATCCAAGAGGTAGCAGAGGGAATCATAATTTAGGTGCTCATCCCAAGAGCATTGTGTGCGTGGATAGAGTGTGAAAACTTTGTGAGAATGAGAGTTGCAAAAACTTGTGCGAAGAATGTGGAATGTGCTTGGAGAATGCAGAGTGTTAGAAATCTCGAGTGAATTCATTTATCATTTTTTATGTTTCTTTTTGTTATTATTAGGATTATTTTTCATTTCAATTTTGATTTTCTTTTTTTTTTTACCTTTAACTTTGAATTTTAATTTTCATTTATTATCCAAATGTCTTTGTAACGTTCTTTGTTTGTTAGAGTTTAGGACCAACGTTTAGTCCTGCGCCTCTTTATCAATCACACAAACAAGATAATTCAACAACATCTGTTGAAACCCAAAATGAATTTTGTTCATTATAAAAAATGTAGTACAACTGATTAAATATTAAAAGGTATCCAAAACATCAAAAGTACACCGGTATAGAAGCTGTCATCTCATGTGTAATATCTTTTCTGACGCAGTACAAAAAGTAGCAAGTATATGTATTTCTTTTGAGGCAATCTTGTGATCAAGCTAAGCTTCTAATCCATGCTCCATAACTAAAGTCTCCTCACGTATACTTAGAGGTTCAACTATCTCACAGCTCGTACAGGCGAAGTCCATCCAAATCTAGGTTGGGCTTATATGCATATGAAACTTTGTTGTCATCCATTCTTCGTAATGTAACTTAAACTCTGTGACATGACACTCCAGAAATGCAATTTTTTGCTTGGTCTTCTCCATTTCCCTTTAAAATCATCGCTGAACCAACTAACAGCAGAATTTGAGCTGATCCTTTGAATTCTCTAGGGTCGGCGATCTCTATCTTTTTCCCAACAAAAAGTTGCTTTGGCTCATGATTGAAACTATACAGAATGGTCCTACAAAGTCGTTGTGGTTAATGTGGGGAGGAAAGTGGTCTTCTTCTTCATAAATTTTGATGATGCTACTATTCAGAATACAGTCCACCAGTAAAATACTATATTCCACCATCCTGCTAATCATTTTCTTTATTGTGGATGGTATGAGATCCACCTTGTCATTTCTTAAAATGCCTGGGGGGTTCCTAGCCTGTCCTTTGCAAAATTATAACAATAACCACATTAGATGGTGATTCTTCTATTTCCATCTAGCTCGACCTCTATCCCTTAGATCAAATACACAGTCAAGGATCTTCTTCTCATCTCTTTCAAAAAATACCCTAGTATGTAGTTCAAGTCCTTCCAAGATGTTAACAAATTTCCCTTGAATTAATTCATAATACTAAATTTCTCTTTTATGAACTCTACGCATCTTTTCAAGCTCAGACCTACGAATTCTCTACAAATGTCGAGGTTGCTCCTTGACTCGGCTTCTGAAGTAATCCATGGCTATCATGGTTCTGCAAATCACAGTATATACATCTCCACATCTAGATGCTCTGCACTTTTGAACATCATGGGGGCGGCTGTATATTCTTCAAATGTCTTGTAATGCTTCAGGTAGAGAACATTACACTCTGAGCACTCTGTAAATACTCTTGTTGATGGTGTCTTTCTTGGTATCTCTACATTTCATGTATGGCATCTAGCACAAAGTTCATCGGGATCTCTGACAGTGTAAACTCTATGACAAACCCTAACTCATTCTCTGTAATTGAAGAGCTGGTGGAAGTCTCCCTCAA
>NW_018229022.1:3158-4005 GCF_001263595.1 Phalaenopsis equestris
GTAGGCCCACAAAGCTTCTAACAATTTCTCATGCCAACCTATCTTCTTCTCTTTCAATGTTTTCTTTAAAATCTACACGAGTGTTTTATTTAAAGCATCAACTAGACCACTCACTCAGGGGTAGTAGGTCATTGAATACCTCCAGTCCATCCCATGTCGTCTGATGAGGTTGTTGATCTTGGTGCTTTTGAAGGCTGACCCGTTGTCTAAAATAACTCTGCTTAGCACACCGAAATGATATAAAATTTGATTTCTGAAGAATTAATGAACATGTTGCACTATGACTTCTTGTAACAGTTGCTTCTACCCACTTAGAGAAGCAATCTATGGTTGTGAGAATAAATTTATGTCATTTTCAAGATGGAGGGTTTATCGAGTCCACAATATCTATACCCCAACACTCGAATGGCCATGGCACGACTGTTGGATGTAGCACATTTGGAGGTTGGTGCAAGACCTCTCCATGCACTTGACACTGGTGATATTTCCTAGCAATGTCCATACACTCTACCAGCATTGCTGGCCAGTAGTACCCGAGTCTCTTAATCTTCATCTTCATCTTTGAATCTGACGGGTGAGCACCACAAATTCCGGTGTGTAGTTCTTTGATGATACCTTGCGCTTCTGCTCTACTTAGACATCATAACCACATCTGATCAAATAAAATTCTGTAGAGAACATTGCCTACTATAGCATATGACAGAGCTCTTCTCGTGATATGATACACTGGAGACTTGTCATCTGGTAGCCTTCCTGTTTGCAAATATTCTATTAATGGCCTGCACCAATCTTCAGTACATCAATCACTACAGCTACTATCTCTTCTTCTTTTCCAATCTCGCGCCGA
>NW_018229022.1:4961-6724 GCF_001263595.1 Phalaenopsis equestris
TTTTAAGAAAGCCTTATATATATATATGGTTTTAGAAAAATAGTATTTTAATTTTGAAAAGTAATGTTTTAATTTTGAAAAATACGAGAACGAACCGATCTCATATATTTAATAGTTTAAATGATCGAGTGCAACACCACAAGTGATGCATCTATCCCGAAGAATGAATACGTTGTTTGATAATGAGACTTGATTAAATAAACTACAAAATTTATGACATCTGTCTGGTCAGCGAAACAATTTTTTTATAAGCCGAGAAGTTCCCCTATCTAATATAAAACATTAAATAGGGTTTGTATTAAGCTGGGTTCTAAAGTTTTCTATAAGGGTAAACCCCTATAGTTAATTACATCTTAAATGACCGTGGTCACCTAAAAAAATGCTCGATTAAGATCAGAAAATATTTTCTTCAAGAATTTCAAAAGTGTATGACTTTTCAAAGATAGGACCAAAGAGTGTCAAATGAGAAAGACTCAAATTTGAAACATTGTTATGTGATACACCTAAAATATATAGTATTTTTAGACACATTTTAATACATATTTTTGAGATATTGTGCTTTAATGAAAAATATTTGTGTTTTTTTTTTCAGATACAAGTAAAAATGGCAAAAATGGTTAAAGAAGTGAAAAATGATCAAATTTAGAGCAAAAATGTGAAAAAATGTGCAAAATATTTTTAGCAACTAAGACTAGATCCGACGCTTAAGCGCTGGTTAAATAGAGAAGGCCGCGCCTAAGCGTCAGAGATCCCACGCTTATGCACCAAAGGTAATTATTTGGCAGTTTTCTTCATTTTGTCAAATTTTAAAGAGGTATTTGAGGCACCTATTAGATAAAGAGGGTGGTTGTGACACTAGGAATGAAAATATAATTAAAAGACTTGTGAAGATTAAAAGACTTGTGAAAGGAAGCAGACTTTGGAGAATACATTAAATTTGGACACATTTTGTAGAGTTATAAAAACACCTCTTAGAGATTTATAAAAGAAGGAAGTTTTTACATTTGAAGTGGGTGCTTGAAGCGGGAAAGGTCTTCTTGAAGAGGAAGAGAGTGCTTAGTCATGAGAAGAGATCTTGTGGAGAGATTCAGGCACCACACAAATTTACTTTATCCTTTTTTTTAGTTTATTTTGAAAGTGTTGTAAAAGAGAAGATATTTAAAAGAACCTCAAGAGTTATGTGGAGGATTTGAGATAAGTTTTTATCTTTTATTTTAAACTACTGCTAAAAATTAACATCATAATTTACAAAAACCATTAAGGGATTATGCGAATCCTATAGTAGATGAAATTCATTTAACAATTCAAACTCCATGCTGTAGAGGCTAACCCATTTGAACTTAAACCTTCAACTATACAAATGGTATAAAATAATGAGTTTGGAGGAACAACATATGAGGATCCAAATTCACATTTAGTTAGCTTTTTATAACTATGGGCTATATTTGAATATGATGGCGTATCAAATGATGTCATTAGAGTTAGAATTTTTCCTTTTTCATTAAGGGATAAAACTAAGATGTGGTTAAATTCTTTAGCTCCTAGATCTATTAGATCTTGGGGAGAGTTAGCTAAAAAGTTTTTGGCTAAGTATTTTTCACCTTAAAAAACTGTGAATCTTAGAAATGATATTAATTCTTTTAATCAGTATGAAGGAGAGTTTATATATGAAGCTTGGGAAAGATTTTAGGAACTCCTTAAAAAGTGTCCACATCATGTCTTACCAGACTGATTAATCATTCAAACTTTTTATAATGAGTTAG
>NW_018229022.1:10499-11694 GCF_001263595.1 Phalaenopsis equestris
ATTTACCTCATTATGATGCTAAAAGTGTAGTAAAATTTTTAAGAAAGAGTACTTTCATAAGATTTGAAATGCCATGAGTTATCATTACAGATGGGGGAAGTCATTTCAAGAGTAGAATGATTGAAACATTAACTCAAAAATTTGGGATTAAACATTACATTGCCACAACTTATCATTCTCAGACAAGTGATTTAACAGAAGTATCCAATTAAGAAATTAAAAGAATATTAGAAAAAATGGTAAATAAAAAAAAAGATTGATTGGTCTACTAGACTTGATAATGCTTTATGGGAGCATATGACTTCTTAGAAAACACCTATAGGATTGACACCATATAGGCTAATATATGGAAAAGCATGTCACTTGCTAGTTGAGTCGGAACATAAAGCATATTGGGCAAGTAAAAAGTTTAATTATAATTTGAAAGATGTTGGAGAGAAGCGATTACTGCAATTAAATGAGCTTGATGAATTGAGAAATGAAACTTATGAGAATGACAAAATTTATAAGGACAAAAAAAAATTTAGGCATGATCAAAAAATTCTAAAAAAGCATTTTGAGCTTGGGCAAGAAGAATTTCTTTGTAATTTGAGATTGAAATTATTTCCAGGAAAACTTAAATCCAGGTGGTCAGGACTATTTATTGTGGTAAGAGCATGACCATATGGAGCTGTTGATATTGAAGATTGATGCACAAAAATAATATACTATTTTAAGTACCCTTTTTATGCCTATTTTTTGTTATATTGTACTTTAAAGAAAGGTATTTTTGTGTTTTTGTTGCAGGTATACCATTTTTAGGCATTTGAGACAAAAATGGCAAAATGAGCAAAATTTGGAGCAAAAACAGCCAATTTTGGGGTTTGGCGCATAATGCGCCAAAATCCAGAGTGCTGGCGCATGATGTGCCAGATTTTAATGTGGTTCGAGATGAGTTTTACACAAGTTTTCAAAGGGACACTTGTTCTAAACACCACATGGAGTGATTCGAAGGCATCATACACTTTGCAAAGTTCTAATTTGAAGGGATTTGACTCTTAGATCAAAGAGACACATCTTTTGAATTCAAAGATTTGACTTTCAAATTTTGGAGGAAATTTGAAATTCTTTTCAGAGGAGGCAGTCCAAAAAAAATTAAGTTGGAGAAGAACTTCAAGTGGGGGGGGGGGGGGAAAAGAGATAGGGGGGAAGAGAA
>NW_018229022.1:12436-17435 GCF_001263595.1 Phalaenopsis equestris
GAGTGACAACCAGTATCCTCCTAGCCTAACCACAGAATTAGGGACCAAACTCTGGATTAGTCAATGTTCTTTATAGCACTCGGAAGAGGGTAGAGAATAGGATTGCTCCTATTTGGTACAAAACAATTTTTTAAATATATTTTGAAAATGATTTCAATTTCTTCACAAGCCATATTTTCATTGTAAAGGGGAAGAGTTTTTTCTCACACTTGAACTTTTCATCAACAAAAACCTTTGTTTTATTTCAACAATTTTACTTTTGAAAGTTTAATATCTAGTTTAACTTAACTGTTGTTGTCGTACATCTGCATATTTAGTAACATTTCACTTGAGTAGTTTAACTTCAAACTTCATACTTTACTTTATTTTTATTTTTATTTTAATTTAAGAATAGAATATTAATAGCTAGCTTATATATATTTCCAGCTTCCCTATGGGATATATATCTAGGACTCCATTAGAGCCCTGCATTACTTGAACGTACACATACTTGCGTTATATGTAGAAGGGAATTGAGAGTTTAAAAGAGGTTTTAAAGATAAATTATTTTCATTAAAGTTAAATTATTGTATGGGTTACATTGCATATTTATTGTTAATTTAATTCAAAGTTTCTGAGCATCAAAGACCCAAAAATTGGGAGAGTGATTATAGTAAATGGACAGATTAAAAGCTTACAAGAGTGGAGAAGGTCCTGCATTTGAAGAAATCCTAATGTTGGTTCAACCTTGATTAAGACATTGGTTATGTCGGGTTGACGATGTTAAAACAAACACTTTGTGGGAGACAAATCATAGTTATCAGTGTGATTTGGATTTGAATTGCTGTTGTTGTGATGAGTTCTATATAGTAATTATGAGTCTTATACAATTTTATTGGAACCAAAAATTATTATATTAAATTATTTGAAGTGTGGAAGAAAGAAATTTGAAAATGGAATATATTTGTTTGGCGTTATAGCGCCAGATTTTACATTATAGCTCCACAGTTTGCATAACTCCCTAAAACCATAAAAAAATTGGTTTCCTTTCATCTTCCTCTATATAAAACTACCTAGGATGGGATTTGATGTGTACCTACAACATTCATAAGTATTTTAAAGAGATTTTAGAGTTGAAATTTCATTATAGAGATCATAGAGAGTAATTACAATGACAGATTCAAAGATAAGAAGTTAGTGCATAAGGATGCTCCAACCTACTTCAATGGATATCTTGCTTTAAGTTTGGACCGACTCATGGACAAACTTGAGAAGATTAAAGGTGATATTTCTCTTATATATACAAAGTTTGAAAAGTTATTCCACCAAGAAGAGCATATGGACTGCCAATTGAAACTACAATTCAATAGTTTGGCTTATTTCCAAGATAGTCAAGTGTCAAGTGACTATGTATAGCAGTGACTATGTATAGCACCAATAAGTGGATCGATGTTAAATTTGCTAAGGAACTTCCTCGTGATCCTTTCTATCATTGTTACAATCAAAATTTTTTGGTGTGTGGAATGGAGAATATCACCGCTGATCAAGTGTGGACCTAAAAGATTTTTTTATTAGATATTTCTGTTTTAGTGTTATGTGATTCCATGTGGTGTGCCTATCCTATTTTTATTAAGACTTAGTGTTATTTTTATTGTCTTTATTGTATGAACATCTGATGATGTCTATGTGGTTGCTTCGTATGTATTGAACTTATAATTAATATAAGAAAACAAGTTATGTTGTGTTGTGAAAAATTAACCTTATGTATTCATATTGAATTTTGGAATGACGACAAACTCAATAACTATAAATGTGGCAATTAAAATTTGAATAATAGCCTTTTTGCATCCTAGATTTTCTATTCCTTTTCAAATATAATTTTTTTTTAAAATCTAGATGGGTATGAATGACACTATAGCGCCACTTTTGGGCGTTATAGCACTATTTATCAGACTATGCAGGGCACTATAGTGCCATTGCCTGGTAATATAGCGCCGAACTAACTCGTGAGTCATTTTAAGAGACTGGACCCACAATTTCCACCATTTTCAACCTAGGTTCATCTCCGTCCTCCATTTTCTTGCATTTTGCTCTTCTAGGGTTTCATTTTGTGCTTGATTGGCTTGGAGATAGGCCTCTAAACTTTGGATTTCTTCATCTTTAGGTAAGATCATCACCGTGGATTTGAAAAGTTTTGATTTGATAATGGATTTCATTCACATTGTGGATTAGGGCAAAAATTTTAACACTTGATGAAAATAGTGTGAAATCCATGGTTGAATGATCATTTATGTTTAGATTGTGTTTTTATGAGCCATTTGAAGTTAGGTTTGTGATTTTTTGAATTTATCTTGAAATTTTTTAGATTAAACATGGCTCATAAAATGAAGATAGGGAAGGAAAAAACAAATTTTGATTCCTATAAGTTTGTCAGTGCAACGACACAGGATAGGTACGTTAATCTGCAATTGAAGAAATTGATTGCTGAACATAGTTTTTTACATCCTGATGAAATAATTGAATACTTGATTGTGGAGCGACAATGGGAAAAAAAAATTGTTATTTCACTAACATATCTGTAATTTCAGTTGTCCAAGAGTTCTACATTAACCTGCCAGACGAATTTGATGACTTAGTTTATGTACAAGGTTAATATGTGGATATAAGTTCTGCTCGCATTAACCATATATACAAGCTGCACAGTGTTCCAAACTGCTTCTTTTCTAAGTTTCATCCTACTGATTATGAATTGGATGACATTATGGGATTTTTAACTGATGGGAATGGATTTTAGAAGATTAAAAAGGGGTGACGGGTGAACTTTTCTTTCTCAAAACATAATGTTCACACTCATGTGTGACACAGTTTCATATCCAGTAGATTACTGCCTATCAACCATTTTAGTGTGATAACCCATAAGAGAGCCACTTTAAATTACTATATTCAAATAAAGAAACGTATTGACATTGGCTCGCTTATTTATAAAAACATGCTTGTTTCTTCGAGAGGAGGAACTATAGGAGGTTTGCCTACTCTTATTACTAAATTGTGTGCAGAATCTGATGTGAAGTATGAGACTTGGGAAGAAACTTTGCCATCACATAAACTCATTGGAAAAGCAAATTTGAAAAAAATATGAGAGACATTTTCGGAGTACACCTAGGACTGGAGTTAACGTACCTTCTACTTTAGCTTCTACTTCTGCTCCTACTTCTACTCCTAAGCCATCTGCTTTTGATATTATTTCTTTGGGTTTAATTATAGAATAACTGATGATTCAACAAGGAGATATCATAACCTTACAGAATCAGGTAAAAGACATTGAATCTCACTTGTACCATAGTGATGATATTATATTGAGTAAGGCTGAGTATGATTTTACCAATAATGAGGCTGTGATTAGATACATGTGGGGTAATCATTCTATAGAATTTCCTACTCGCCTCATTTTCACACCATATCGACCTTCTGAGATTGATGAAGATATATATTTGAGAGATGGTGATGATGATGATGATGGTGATGATGATGTTGGTGATGATGATTATGTTGATGTGTAGTGTGTCATTTTCTTTCCCTTGATGTGTTTGAATATTTGAACTTCATTAAATTATTGCTTTGTTGTATTTGTGCTGGAGCGTGCTTGTATTTACTTTATTTAATTAATTATTTATGTTAGACAATTGGTTCTACTGTTTATCTTTTGCTCCAATTTAAATACTAGAGTAGTGTATATTTTATGTTTTTTTTATTATGATGTTAATCTTATGTGTATCACTACTCAATACTTGTGTTTACTACTTGTACCTGCACTAATTTCCCTGTTTAAAATTTTAAAAAAGATTCTCTTTCTTCATGAACTTTCCTATTATAAATTAGTTTAAAAAATTTAAGTTTGAGGGAGGGGAGAAAATTCTTTTTAAACTAAATTTTATTTGTCCACACAAAATTATAATTTTCAAAATTATTTTTAACATAACCTACGGTATGTAGAGTTAACTTTAGAAAACTGTATTTTTGATTTTATGAAAGTTGTAGAAAACCTAAGTAAAAGTTTTTAATATTGAAGGTTAATTCTAGAATTAAGATATTTAGTTTGAATGGTTTGAAGTTATGCTTATGCTATTTAAAGTATAGAAAACTGTATTTTTAGAAATATTAAGGATCTTAGATTTATACTTGAAAATAAAAAAAAAATTGAGACTTTATGAAAAATCTTCAAATCTAATACACATTTGTTAAAGTAAACAAAATGTGAGATGTTTTTCACTTTAAAAGGAGGATAGTGGAGTTTGATATGCCTAAAATATATAGTGTTTTTAGACACATTTTTATACATATTTTTGAGATATTGCGCTTTAATGGAAGTTTTTTTGTGTTTTTCTTTCAGGTACAAATAAAAAGGTGAAAAGTGCTTAAAGGAGTGAAAAAGGATCAAATTTAGAGCAAATAGATGAAAAATGTGCAAAAGTATTTTGGCACCTAAGAGCCAGATTTGGCGCTTAAGCACCGGCTAAATGGAGAAGGCCGCGCTTAAGCACCAAAGGCCCCACGCTTAAGCGCCAGTGGCAGGTATTGGATGATTAAAATTGATTTTAGATTTTTGTGAATTTTGAAGAGGTTTTTGAGGCACCTATTGGCTTAATAGGTGGTTACAACCACCATGGACAAAAATTATTAGGAAAGTATGCATCTCTTGAGGAATTACATCGAATCAAGACACATTTTGAAGAGATACCAATGCACATACCAAGACACCTTTTGGAGAATTATAAAAGAAAGAAGATTGAGACTTTGAAAGTGGTCCTGAAAGCACCAGTAAAGTTTTAAAAGTTCTAAAGTTAGGGAGTTAGTTGGAGAGATTTTTAGGCACCACATATTTATCCTTTTTATGTTAGTTTTATATTGAGAGTGTTGTAAAAGAGAAGAGATTCAAAGGAACTTCAAGAGTTTGGTGGAGAACTTGAGATAAGTTTTTATCTTTTGTTTTAGACTACTTTTAGTTTTAATTGAGACTTGT
>NW_018229022.1:18005-18524 GCF_001263595.1 Phalaenopsis equestris
TATTTGGCACAACACAATTTGCATACTTCCACAACATAATTCCTATACTTATTACTGATTCATGATAAGAAGAACAATATTTTCATATTAAGTACTTTTCTTCTACAAAAACTTCAGTTATCTTTTTACTATTTTATTAAAATATCAAAAATAGCAAAATTATTTAAATTTTAAATTCCTACAAAAATCATCTTTTAGTTTAAGTAATTATCTTTTTAAAAATAGAAAAACTCTTCCAAAAAGTACATATTGCATATCTTCCCTATGGGTTTGATATTCGAGTCTTAATCAAAAAGTCCTATATTACTTGATAACGATACGTATACTTGCGTAGTATCCCAATATATATAAATTAAAAGTTAAATTCTTATTTTTCTTCAGGATGCAAAATAAGGAAATGTAAGTGAAAAATATAATCAGAATTATTTTTCAACTGTTGCATATAAGCAGTTTCGAGATCAAGTTTTTGGGGCTGTCGCTGGGGATGTGAAGTGAAAATTGTAAAGAATCTATTGATTT
>NW_018229023.1:0-3072 GCF_001263595.1 Phalaenopsis equestris
AGAGGTGAGGCCTCGATTGGGTGGTTGTGGAAGCTACCTTGTGAGCTGGCGAACCTCCTCCAAGTGTATGTTTGAGCTGAAATAGTGTCTAGGTAGGAGTTCAATGAAGAGGTGGAGCAGCCTTGGTCTAGAGGTGGGTTAGAATGCTCGAGACCAACGGGTTTTGATGGAAAACTTCTTTGCTTAGCTCAGGGGAGCTAAAGGAAGAGTCAATTTGGAGTTTCTTCAAAAGGTTTAGATCAAGTCACAGAAAACCCCAGGATTTTGAACTCATAATTGAGCTCTCGCAGAGGGAATCAGCGGGGGAAAATGGTGGGCTTGAGCTTAGGAGTTATTGAAGAGTCTCTGGAAGCAATTTGACAAAGTCTTCCAATATAAATTGATGAGTTATTTTCTTTTCCATAGGAGAGGGAGTTTAAATAGAGGAGCTTGGGGCGACTGGCTGGGCTTCGATTTAGGTTCAATTAGCAGCTTATGAACTTGGGGTTTGGCTTTGGTTCAGAACTTGGGGTTTTGCATGAACTTGGATTTGGCCTTAGCTAGAGCTTGGATCTATGTCAACATCTATGTCAATTGAATGGTAAATTTGGTGTAGGATATTGTCATAAGGCATTTTGGAATCAATTGGGTTGAAGATTGAGGGGTTATGAAGTTCAATTTGGAGGAATTTAAAGTTGAGTAAAATTGGGGGTTTTGGTTTAAATTGGATTTTGGCTTGGTTATAGTCCGATTGAAGGTTCAAATTGGTCTAGAGGAATGTCATGAAGAGTTTAGAATCAAAAATGGAGAAAATTGGATAGGTTAAAGAGTTCAATTTGATTGGATTTAGGGACATGGTCAAATTGGGGATTTTAAATTGGGCTTAGGATTTGAGTTTAAAATTGGATCCAATTGGGCTTGAATTTAGTTCAAATTAGGCTTAGACTTGATGAAATTTAATTTGGATTTGAAATTGGAGAAGTTTGAAATCAATTTGGTGGAATTGGGGCGGATTTGGAGACTTTAGACATTTAGGGGTAACATTGGGATTTTGGTCAAAATGAGTCAATTTGGTTAAATTCGGTTCAATTGGTGGTTGTGATTAGTTTTGGATGTGTTTGAAATGATTTGAGAGGTTTTGGGAATTTTAGGGCCATGAGGAGCATTTTGGTAATTGGTGAAGTTAGGTGTATTTTGAGAATTTTGGAAATTTTGGGGCGTTTTGGGCAATTTGGGTGATTTGAAATATTTTGGGATGATTTTTTAGTGAAATTCAGTAATTTGGGTAATTTTTGAAAATTTAGGGCTTTAGAGGCAATTCGGTAATTTTGGGAAAGTTTGGCGGAAAAATGTCAAAATTAGGAATTTGGGTAGAATTAGGGTTCAATGGGAATGTTAATCACAAAAATACCCTTATGGTGCCATGAGACCAAGGGAGATCCCATTTTGGATCCTCCATGTGTTGGTCTTAGCCAAACCCTAGCCTAAGGCTAAATGATTGGGGAACCATCCACATGAGTTTTCAAAAGAGCGGGGAATCAAGCTAAGCATGTTTGGTTAAGGGTTTAGGATTGTGAGTAAAGATGAGGGGTTTCAAGTGTGTGTGTGCAAGACTTAACAAGACCACATCACCTAGGGCTAACCCTAAGGCCAGACAGTCCTATGGAGACTCCTCTTGTGCTCCCCCAAGTGCTAAAGGTTTGAACCAACATGTGAAATTTCAAGAGAGCAAAGAGGTGTTTAGAATTTCTAATGGTGAGGGTTCCTTACTAGTCCTCTAGGAATAGTCAACAAGAAAGTACTATGGCTAGATCTTGGCTTCTAAGGAAGAAAGACTAGACCTCAACAAAAGTGAGGTGAATAATTTCCTTGAAAATCTGAGCAAAGTGAAGGGATTACTTGATGGCAAGTAATGGGTAAAGTTTGGGGGGATTGACATGTGATGAATTCTTACACTTTTTTGCTTTAATTCTAGTAATTTTAAATTTTAAATATATGATTTTATGCTTTTAGAAGGTTGGAATTTCATTTTGCAGGTTATAGGACTAGCAAGTAAATCAGAGAAATACACAAATTTATGGACAAATTCGGACCGGTTTAGCCATGCTTGGGTTTGGTGTGGCCACTCCACTTGAGCAGCATGGTCATGCCTAATGTGCTGAAGAAAGCTATGCTTTGGAGGGATCAGCGTAGCCACGCCGAATCACGGCGTGACCTCGCCTCCCAACCCAAGACTGCTGCGTAATTATGTTGTAGATCGGGCTTGGTCACACTAGCGTATATTTTCCGTTTTGGAAAGACTTTAGTGCTGGATTTTGATGAAATTTGAAAGGATTTTGAACTCAAGATTTAATAAGAACGTAATTCAAGGCTTTGAGAGAGCATTTGGAGGAGAGATTGCAGACAAAGGCAAGGTTTAGATGGAGGTTTTCTTTTTCTCTCAGATTTCATTGTTTTGTTCTTATGTGAGAGGTTTTTGAGAGAAGTTGAGATTTGTTCTTCTAAGAGAGGAGAACAAAGACCTGTAAGTTGCTTTTTATTTCAATAAAGTTATTTCTTCCAGGTTTTATTTCGATGAAATTTTCTTTCTTTTTCTCTCGAGCCATGAGTAGCTAGATACTTTTCGTCCCTCTATGATTTTTGGATGTATTTTGTGGGTTAATTTTCATTCTTAATTTCTCATATATGTTTTTCTATACTTTAATTTGATAAATGTTGTTGGTTAACCTTCTGACTTTCTTTTACTCTTAACCTGGTCAGTTAGGACGTTAAAATCTATTGTTAACTAGAAATTTGATAGAATGTTAATGAAATATTTAGGTTAACCACAAAATCTGAGTAAAATAAGAATATGTTGATTTTGATTGTGCAATCAGTAACAGGGATTTGAAATTATTGGGGATGCCACAAAGTTAGGCGAAAGCTATCTTTATGGAATTATTCTAAATCTTCTTGGGCCCTACACATCCGCTTAAGAAGAACATAATATCCATAGTTGATAACATTCACGTAAGAGAAATTTGCGCAAAAACCAAGCCCAATGCCACACTTAAATCACAGAAGCACGATCCTCATTAATTTTTGAAAAACACT
>NW_018229024.1:0-1556 GCF_001263595.1 Phalaenopsis equestris
GCTACTATTTCAATAAAATATTGCATTCGTTTCCCATGGACGTATATCAGTTGACCGAACCACGTAAATTCTTGCGTTCCCTTATTTTTACATCTCTTGTTTGGTTTATTGCTTGCAACTCGTTTATATTTATGCTTTCATTTATTTAGCAATGTTTAAATTCGTTATATTAATTCATCTTGTGGGTTATTTTTTTGGTGATATTATTAGCATGGCTAATAAAAACAAAAAGGTTGCCACCGCTTTGGGAGAAGGATACCAAATTAATATTCTGTGACTTATGCATATGTGAAATAGATAAGGGAAATAGGCCAACGACATTTTTCAATAAGGAAGGTTGGGATAACATCATTAGCAAATATTAATAAATTCAAGGAGATGACAGGTAGGGAATATAATAGGCTCCAATTGAAGAATAAATGGGATCAGCTTAAGAAAGATTGGAAACTGTGGAATGATTTGAAGCGTGGCTCCACTGGATTAGGATGGGATCCAGTGAATAGAACAATTGAGGCTTGTGGTAAGATATTTTTGCGTCATTCTTTTTAATTTTAATAAGTTCTGTTTTTTATTTCTAATAACCATTCATTCTCTTTTGCAGATTGTTCCTGCGGCAAAGAAGTTCAGATTGGCTGGGATTGAACCAGAATTGGAGGGCAAATTACAGATGATTTTTGGTGGGGTGGTAGCTATAGGGAAATATTCAGCTGCCCCTAGCGAAACAGTTTTTGAAACAACCCCCGAGAATTTGGTCGTGGAATTGTCAAATGATTTTGCAGAACTCCATAGTGTTGAGCCACCTGAAATTCAATCCACCAACCGTGCGAAACGCCCCCGAAACGAACGTAAGAGAAAGAGTGGACCTGCATCTATGAGGGAGCAGCTCTCATACCTATTCGACTCATCTAATGATGCCCCTCACAGAGTTCAAAAAACCTCGGTTCATGAGGTCATTGAACTTCTTGAGGAAGATCCAGAATTTACAGGGGATCGTGATCTTTTCTACTTTTCTGTAGACCTCTTCCGTGATTCCCTCCACCGAGACTTCTTCATAGCACTGAGCAAAGAGCGACGACTGGAATACATACGCTATTATTATAACCGTCGTGACTTGTGAAGTTTAACTCCTCATTAGTTCACATTGTGTTTGTTTATGATTTGGAAACTAGACTGCTGCACTTCATTCCATCTATGATTACTCCTGATAGTACACTTTTTCATTTGTGGTTGTTCGTCATTTTTATGAAACTGATTTAACTTCATTCCAAATGATTTTTAAGTTATTTGTTTTTCAATTGTAGTTCATATGTCTGGTTGTTTTATTCCATCTATAAGCTTAACTGTATTTCAAAGTGTAATGTATAGTTCATATCGTCATGGACCCAGAGGAAGTCCGACGTCGACGTCGAAATGCAACCATAAATATACTAGTGCATTACTATAACACGTATGTGAACCATGAACCGTGTTACACATCATCTCAGATTGGAAACAATTGGATGGGAGAAATAATTTCAGGATACCCAACGAGATTTCAAAACATCTTTCGCATGTCC
>NW_018229025.1:0-368 GCF_001263595.1 Phalaenopsis equestris
AGGAGTTTTATAAGCAGTCTTGTAAGCCCAAAATGTGGTATCGAGTCTAGTGGACCAATGTACTCTACTAGGATTTAAAGTTTTTTCAAGTATTTGTTTAATCTCTCTATTAGAAACTTCAGCAAACCCAATAGTTTGAGGGTGATAGGAAGTAGAGATTCTATGAATAATATTAAACTTTTCTGCCAATCTCTGAATGTTTATTCATAAAATGGGATCCTCCGTGAGTGATAATCATTATAGGCATTCAGTATCTAGTGAAAATATTTTTCATTAAAAATCTTGAATCACTTTTAGCGTCACAACGAGGTAAAGTTTGTGCTTCAATCAACATTGAAACATAGTCTACTGCAATTAATATGTATAAG
>NW_018229026.1:0-2605 GCF_001263595.1 Phalaenopsis equestris
CCCCTCACAGTAAAATCTGTCTCTCTTTTTAATCATTCTCGCTACCACCCTCTCCCTCTCTGTCACTTATTCCCTCTTCAGTTTCTCTCATCTCTCACTTTTTCTATCCCTTTATCCCTTTCTCTAATGTGTTTTCTTGCACTACATCTCACTTCTTCTCCATTCCCTCACTCTTTCTTCTACCAATTTATCTGTAACACTCTCTCCTCTCTCTCATCTCCTCATTATTACTCTCACACATACTCCCTCCCTCTCTCTCTCTCTCTTTCTCACACTCTGTTCTCTCTATCACTCTCTCAATTTTGCTTTCTCTCTAAATTAGTTTTTTGTTACTCTCTTTCTGTCTCTCTCTTTCTCAATCTTTCTATCTCTACTCGTCTTATTGCTCTCTCTTCATCTTTTTTTGTTCACTGAATCACCCTTACTCTATCTTCCCTTACTCTCCATTCTCTTTCTACTTCTCTCTTACACTCTCTCTCACTCGCACTCAAATTTCCTTTCTCTCCCTCTTCAATCATTCTCACTCACTCCCTCTGTGTCTTACTTTTCACCCTTTCCCTCTCTTAATATCTGTCTCACTCTATGTTCTCTTCTTATTTCTCAATATATTGCTCTCCTCTCCCTCTCATGTTTTCTCTTGTCTCTTAATCACTTTCTCTTCTCTCTATCTCATCTTTGTCTCATTATTTCTCACTTTCTCTCATACATCTCATTCTGCTTCTCTCGCCTTCCCCCATCCCCCTCTCTCTCCTTATCTTTCACACTATCGCTGTCTCTCTCACTCTCTCTTACTCTCTCTTTCCTCATTCTCTTCTCCCTCTATTTCCCTCCTGTCTTCTTATATCTCTTTAGTTTCACTTTCACTCTCACTCTCTCCTACTTTCCCACTATTTTTTCCTCAAATCTCACTCTTCTTGATCTCTATCTCTCTAGCTCTCCCTTTCCCCTTCTATCTCGCTCCCACTCTACCTCTTATTATCTCTCTTATGCCCTTCATATT
Source organism: Phalaenopsis equestris (assembly GCF_001263595.1). Classification (NCBI taxonomy): domain Eukaryota; kingdom Viridiplantae; phylum Streptophyta; class Magnoliopsida; order Asparagales; family Orchidaceae; genus Phalaenopsis; species Phalaenopsis equestris. The sequence continues at coordinate 1,001 of NW_018229026.1, forward strand.
AATCTTACTCCCTTTCTTTTTGCCCACTACTTCTTTCACTCTTCTCTCTCTTTCCATTATCCTCTCTCTCACCTCTCTTTCCCCCTTCCCACCTTTCTTCCCCCCTCCTATCTCTCCCCCATCTCTCTCATACTCCCGCTCCCACTCTCCCGCCCTCTCTTTTCCCCTATTTCTATCCTATTATCTCTCTCCGTCCTTATTTGTTGCCTCTTGCTTTTTTACTCACACTTACTCTCTTCCTCCACTCTATCACTTTCTCACTCTATCATTCTCCCTCTTGCTTCCTCTTCCCTCACGTTATTCCCTCTATTTTTCTCTTGCTCTCTATCTCACTCTCTCCCTCCTCTCTCTCTAGCTATCTCTATCTTACTAATCTCTCACACACACTCTCTACCTTCTCCCAACTTCTCTCTATTATTCTCTCTCTCTCCTCTTTATTGCTCTCTATCTCTCTAGCTCGCTCTTTGCCCCTCTCTCTCTCTAGCTCCCACTCTACCTCTTACTATCATATTTCCCCCTCCATATTTATCTTACTCCCTCTTTTTTCCCCCTCTTTTTATTTCACTCTTCTTTCTCTCTTTCTTGCCTCATCTCTATCTATCTACCTCCCTCTCTCTCATAATCACTCCCTTTATCTTAGACACCCATTCTTCTTTCTTTCTCACACTATCATCTCTCTCTCTCTTTCTCTTTATCTCAATCACTCTCTCTTGCTCTTACACTTGCTATATCTCCCTTTAGCACTCTCTTGCCTTTCTTTTCCTCTCTCTTCTTCCTCACCTCTCTATTTTTTCACTCTCTCTATCCATCCATCCCTCTCTTTATCGTTCTTTCACTCTCACTTCTCTATTTATCTCCTGAAATATCTCAAACACTCTCTATTCCACATACATTCTTGTATTTTTAACCCACCCTCTTTCACTCATTTCATTATCTTTCCCTTTTTGTTGCATTATTTCTCACTCTCATGTTGTCCCCCATCTTTCTCCCCCCTCTTTTTTAGTTTCACCCTCACTTTTGTATCGCTATTTCTTATCTCTCCATATTCACTTTTTCTTTAACTATCTCAATTCCTCTTAGTTCAATCTCTCTCGCTACCTTCCTCTATCTCACTATCTCATTAACTTCCTCAGTTACTCTCCCTAACAATCTCAGTCAATCCCTCTTTATCCTTCCCTTGGTCTCTTCTCACTCTATCTTTATCTTTTCCACTCTCTCTCTCCAACCCCCTTTCCCTCCTTCCTCTCTCCCTATCTCTCTTTTCTATAATCTCTCTTTTTTTATCTATCTCACTCTCTTTCTCTCTCTTTCTCTCACTTTGTCAGTTTTTCTACCTCTTTTCCTGCCTCCCCCTCTCTCTCACTCTCACTCTTTCTCTCTTTCTCTCACGCTACTCTTTCTCACTGTCTTTCTCACCCTCTTTCTCTCTCTCTTTCTCTTCTCTCTCTCTTTCTCTCTCTCATTATTTGAATCTATTCGTTTGTCCCTCTCCATCACTCTCTTTCTCTCTCTCTATCTCACTCTATTTTCTTTCTCTCTCTCTCTGACTATCTCTCCCTTGCTCTCTTTCTCTCTCACTTATTCCAACCCTCAAAAACTCCCTCT
>NW_018229027.1:0-2706 GCF_001263595.1 Phalaenopsis equestris
CCTAAGAAAGCTCTCAATAAAAATCAGGAAATATTGCCTTCAAAGAGGTCAAAAGGATAAGGCTTTTCAATGAGATCGGACACAGAGGTGTGAAAGGGGAATGACTCAAATTTGGAACATTTATTGTAGAATCCAAAGTAGGAAGAACTAGGGGATGTCACAGATCCAAAGGAGAACCTCGGTGACTTCGCAGTCTATCTTATTGCTTGGCCTCAGTTTTGGAGAGAAATATTTAAATGTTTCATCCTGCCAATTTTATTTGTTAGGGCTTACATTCGTGTGAAATGATCACAGAAATGGCTTGGAAGATATGAGGATTTAGGTCATGACGAATGACTACCTCGGAATCGTAAAATGAATTAGGCCTTATATTGTACAGCAGAGCTATACAAAAAGCCTAAAGATGAGGTGAGGATTTATGTTGCATAAGAAAACTACCACAAATTCTTATGGTTTGACAAAGTCCTATGGTTTGTGGTTTAACTCTAAGGAAAGATATGTTGTTGTAAATCCTCTTGTTGTTGAAGATGGTTGTGTCGACCATAATGCTAGCTTCATGCTCCTCCTCGTTTCATGCTCCTCGTCATGACGAGTTTAAATTTTCTAATGTGTCAGGTTATAATGTCAAATAAGATGTCCCTATGGTTATGGTCATTAAATATTTAAATTTTTATAGCGCATATTAAAATTGACTAGAGCGACACCGGTTAGGATCCTAAATAGGGCAAATTAAAGTTGATTAGAGCGACACCGGTTAGGATCCTACGGTTCCCTCGCTCTAACGTCCTACGGTTCCCTCATTCTAACGCCACTACTTTCTATCGGATTCACTTATTCCAAATGAATTTTCTAAACACAACTTTATGAATTTCGTAATTTAATTTAGAACAAGGGAAATCTCGTTAGCAACCATAGGTTACCTCCTCCGAAAGATTTCCGTTCATCCGATAGAGACGTCTTAATTTAGTTGAAATTGTTGTTTTGTGATGTTTGTGATTAAATTTTGAGTTGTCTTATATTTTGAATATTGTGGAATTTTATCTTGTTTGATTTTAGTTTTAGTTTTGGTTTTGCGGCTATCCTAGCAGTTTTGGTTTTTGTGCTGGGTGACTTTGTTGTTTAACAGGCAAGTTCGATACAAGAAGTACAGAAAGGTAAAGGCATTAATTTAAAAGTGTACCTGTTGATTCTTGTCGTTCCACCACCTGAAAGGTCAGTACTTGCAAGACATGTATATAATTTTGTAAGGAATTTAAATTGTAAGAGAAGATGAAGGTTTAGCTACCAAACACCAAGTTATGACTTTATTGAATCTCAGAAGATCCTAGTGAATGATTTTAGAACAAAATATGGCAAGTCCATCTTGCCTTTCATCTTTCCTTTCAGAACGTCCAATAGATTTTAAAATGCCCGAGGCATGACCTTGGACCATTTTGAAGATCTCTTGAAATATTTTGAGTTCATTTTGAACTTATCATATTGTTCCATTAATCATCCGAGGTCGAAGTGTGATTACCCCATTGCTCAACGAAACTTGACAATTTAATTATCCCAAGGATATGATACTCAGTCAATAAATTGATGGTTCGTTTAAAGGTTATGTGAGTGGGTACCCCTAAGACAAGTTTAAGTCATTCAAGATTATGGTGTCCACAATTAAATTCAGGCTTGTAGTGCTTAAAGATGTTAATCTCCAATCATATTATCTTCTAAATTTGATCAATGGAGTTTAGACATCGAGCCTATATTACTACTAAGCCCTTAACAATCATGATTGGTGAAATGGTAATTTTCAAAATTTTGATTTAAGTGATGTGTATTCTTATCAAATGGTCAAACCATTGTCACCTTTGGGCTTAAGAAAATTAAATTATCATCTTTCCCACTTAAGCCCATCACTTAAGAATCGTTTTATCTTAGTTAACTTCCAAGTCATGAAAATTAAGGGGATTATGATTTTGTTGATGTTGTGAAAGGGTGGTGAGTGAGTTGCTACCTTTTAACCCCATTGCATTTCAATCATCCAATAATATTTATTAAGATCAAAATTACCCATTTTCCCCTTGCTTAATTCTAAATTTTGATTAAGGCACCAAAGTCTAGAACGACTATTTTACCCTTGGGGCACCTCACCTCATAACTCATTAAACACAACTCAAATGACTTTGAGGGTTTAGAGTGTCATATACATGAGGTAATTATAATATTTATAGGAGAATATGTGGACCTCTCAAAATTTAAATTGATTTAAATATATATTTAAATTCAAAAAATGGGATTTTTAGAATTTGATTTATTTAGTTTTGCAAACTAAGGTTTTAGTTTATCAGAAAATTATTAGAAGTTTCCCTATGTCAGAGAAATACTTAGACAAAATTTCATGATTTTTTAATTAATTTATTATAGTTATTTTAATGGGAAAATAAGGAAAATCCACTTTTAAGCCTTTAAAATTTATTTTAACTTAGGAAAAATTAGGAAAAATATTTTAATGAGTCACAAGTGATCAGAGAGCAATCATGCACATTTTGAACTATTTTTATATTTTTGAGATATTTAATTATTTTTAATTATTTAAAAATTAAAAATAAGGCTTAAAAATTAAGTATTTTTCTGAAAAGCAATTTTGAATTTTTTCCAAGTGCCTCTAATCACAAGGAACTCAGAAACTCACTTTTCATAATTTTTCCAAGTGTATTTAATTTA
>NW_018229028.1:0-3709 GCF_001263595.1 Phalaenopsis equestris
CGGGTTGCAGCTTGGGATGAGCTGGAGAATAAAAAACAGGCTTTCGGTTCATGCCTCTTTGTTACAAAAAAACACGACGGAATAGAAAGGGCTAGATGTGATCGGAGTGACGTGCAGAAGAAGGGAAATAAATCAAGGAATGGAGGAATGAGCCGGTAGTGTTGCATGATTTCTATGAGAAGATGAATCGCGTGAGTTAGAATTGAATCGACCTCCAACTACAACTCCTGAGCCCTCCTTTATTTTAATTTTTGTCAAAGTCTCAAAGACTTCATCTCATAAATACATAAACTCAACAGTTCAAAAAAATCATCTTAGCGTTGGTTTTATAAATAGCAATATTTTGAGTGTTATGTGTGTAGATCCTACAACTAACCCCTGCTTGCATAGCTTTCAAGCCCTTCTTGCTGCAGATCATGTAATCTTTTTACAATCATTTTCCTTTTCTTTTGGTTTTTCGTTGCCACCTTCTTAATCGTCCATCCCATGTTTTGCTCCTTTGCATACTTAGTAATATGAGGAAGTTGAAGGTAGGGCATCGCAACCCTCAAACTCGATCAGCCTCCTCATCTTGTTTTCCTTCCCCCCTTTGAGCAAGTTTTCAGTGACCCACCCTTTCACTTCATCATTAATTTTTCTTTTTTCCAAACCCGCTTAATAAGCTTCTCGCCACCCACTAGAAAAAAATATAAAGGTAATTTTCTCCCCTTTTATATTTTTATAATTAATAAATATTAATCATTATAATAATGATGATGATGATAATGTTAGGTGATATGATTAGGTCAAATTATAACTTATAGTGAGTAGTTTAAGGATTGTTGTAGTTGGGCTTAAGTACATCATACCTTATTTTATTAGGCATTTATTAATTATTAATTTACTATAACATTTATAGTAATTGAGAGTTTTTATTATAGGACTTTCATTAGTTATGCTATGTTTGAACCATAATTAAACCTAGAGTACTCACTGGTGAAATTAAATTTGTGACATTATACAGATTTTGAAGATTCTTTATTGGTTGATTGAATACATAATTAAGAATAATATATTGCCTTAAAAGGTAGAAATATCATCATATAATAGTAATGGGTGTTTTTTTTATAATGAAGCCACCATAGATCTCAAATCAAAGAATAATATACTACCCTAAATGATAGAAATATTATCTTAGAATGGATCTAATCATTCTGATGAGAGAAACCTTCGTGATTTATAGATCTACGAAACCAGGGTTTTTTCTTAACCTTACAAGTGTAAGATAAGATTTATTTTATTATGGGATATGGTATTCTTGTAAGGAAATTCCCGCATAGTTAATTGCATCTCAGGAGTGGTGTGTCTCGAGAATACCCTTGATTAAAGTTTGGGCTCTTTTTTCTTTTTCTTTTGGATTCTCATTGCCACCTCCTTAATTGCCCTTCTCACATTGTGCTCCTTTGCATACTTTGAGTCTTATATGAGGAAGTTGAAGGTAGGGCATCTCAACCCTCAAACTCGATCAAGCTCCTCGTCTTGGTTTCCTTTCCCCTTTAAGCAAGTTGTTGACGATCTTCCCTTTCACTTCATCATCAATTTTTCTTTTTCCAAACCTGTTCAATAAGCTTCTCGCCAACCACTAGAAAAAAATATAAAAGTAATCTTGTCCCCTTTCATATTTTCATAATTAATCCCTAATAATCATTATAATGATGATGATGATGATGATGTTAGGTGATATGATTAGGTCAAGTTATAACTTATAGTGAGTTGTTTAAAGATTGTTGTAGTTGGCCTTAAGTACATCATACCTTATCGTATCATGCATTTATTAAATATTAATTTACTATAACATTTACAGTAACTGAGAGTTTTTATTTTTGAACTTTCATTAGTTGTACTATGTTTGAACCATAATTAAACCTAGAGTTTATGTTACTCACTGGTGAAATTAAATGTGTGACATTATACAGACTTTGAAGATTCTTAATTGGGTGATAGAATATGGAATTAAGAATAATATATTGCCTTGAAAGTTAAAAATATCATTATATAATATTAGTAGGGTTTTTTTATATATATAATGAAGCCACCATAGATCTCAAATCAAAGAATAATATACTGCCCTGAAGAATAGAAATATCATCTTAGAATGAATCTAATAATTTGGATAAGAGAAATTTCCATGATTTATGGATCAACGGAACCAGAGTTTTTCTCTAACCTTACAGGTGTAAGATAATATTTATTTTATTATAGAATTTAATATTCTTATGAGGAAACCCCCTCATAGTTAATTATATCTTAGGAGTGGTGTGTCTCGAAAATACTCTAGATTAAAGTTTGGGCTCATATCTTTCTTATCATTAGCAAATGTTTGTGAGATGTTGAAATTTAAAACTCAGATGGATGAATTTGAGGATTTTGAAATGACTTGTGTGGAATTGGAAGATTTGGAATATGTTTAAATAAAGATCGATTTCACTTGAGCTGAGAAACTTGAGTGGGTTGAGTTTTATTTCATTTTAACAGTTTGTCTTAGGGTTAACATTTAAGTTTCATTTTGTTTAATCATTTTGCTAGATTATGAAAGTGGTGTTTTAAGTTTTGTTTGCGTTTGTTGAAAATATTAAGTCTTTTGAGATTAATTTGTTAAAGTTATTAGGTTTGTCTTAAGTTTATTTCAAAATTTGTTTGAAAATTATTAAAGTTTATTAAGTTTGAGTTTCTTTAAAGATTTGATATTGGTTGTTACTTATTAATGTTAATTAAAGTTTAATAAATTTAATTTTATGTTTGTTCAAACTTTTTAAACTTCATTAAATTTTAGTTAAAGTTTATTTAAATTTATTTAAGTTTATTTTAGTTTATTTTAAATTCATTAAGTGTTAAAGTTTGTTTGAGAGTCATCAAACTTATTAAAGTTTATTAAGATTCATTTAAGTTTCTTAAAGTTTATTAAAGTTAAAAATATTCATTAAGTTTGATTTTATTACTGGATTGATAAGTCTTTTATACATCAAAAATATATGCATTTTTATATCCATATTTTATACTTATTTTTGGTGATATTGCACTTTAATGGAAGATATTTTTTATGTTTATTGCAGGTTATTGATTTTTAGGACTTGGAGCAAAAAAGAAGCAAAAATGATGAAATTTGGAGTTAAAATGTAGAGTTTAAAAAAATGTTCAGTGCCGACGACACCATACTAGGCTCCAACGACGCTGTTTGACAGAGAAGACAGATTAATAAAATGGTCTCCGGCGCTGATGGTGCCAGAATGGGCACCGACGGCGCTAGTGTCAGTGCAAACCCTGTTTCTAGAAGATTCAACGAATTTAGATGCTTTTTGAAGAGTTTTGGATGCACCTATTGGAGAACCGACTCTAGGCCCTATTTAGGGCCGAAATTTGATCAAACCCCCCCTCCTTCGTAATATTTCACGTTCTTCCACTCACTCAGTTTTCCTCTTCGCACGCCTACATTCCATGCCTACATTCCACGCCATTAGTTAGTTATTGTCTTTATAGTTTTGAGTTTTTGTGGTGAGTTTAAGTATGAATTCTTCTCTAAGAAGTGTTGAAGAGGAAGAGAAGTGAGAGATTTCTTCTGCCTGCATTTTCTAAGAGAGGCTACAAGGGATTTGCTTTAAGAAAGAGTTTCAGATAAGTGTTGTTTGTTTATTATTGTTGTATGAACTTTCTTTTATATATGAAATTTGTG
>NW_018229028.1:3878-7866 GCF_001263595.1 Phalaenopsis equestris
CAATTGAATTGTTAAAATATGTTGTGAAACATATGATCTGGAAAATGGAGTATGAGTTCTACAACAGAGTGAGAATCACATTTAAGTCCATGAAGGAGTGTTTCGTTCATGGAATTAAGTGCAAATAAATAGATAAATACACTTTGTTGGGTGTAGAATTGGAGATTTCTAGGGCGACAGACTAAAAATCCCCAATTCGACCTTACTGTTTAAAAACTAAAGTGAGAGTTAGCCTTCAGGGGAAACGAAGTGAGAGCTCTGGAGTGGGAGCCAGTATCCTCCTAGCCTAGCCACGGATTTAGGGACTAAACCTAAGATTAGCCAATGATTTTCTATAAAACAGAATCAGGGTAGAGAATTAAAATTGCTCCTATTTGGCACAATACAAATCTAAACTATATATTTCTTCTCATTTCACCAAAAAGGCTCATTATAGTGGGAAAAATGTTTTTCATATAAGAAAACTTCATCACATAAACATAGTTTAGTAGTTACTATTTTTAAACTCTACATTTAAGTTTTGCTAGTAGTTAATAATTTAGTTTTGTTAGTATCTTACACATTCAAAATTAGTGACAGTAATTTCGTTTGATTTCTGTGAATTTCCTAGTTAGTTTATCTTTTCAAATTTAAATCTTCCTCATGGGATCGATATTTGAGAGTTAAACAAAAAGTCTTATATTACTTGATAACAATATGTATACTTGCGTAGAATCCCAATCTTAAGCGCTTAATGTTATTATTACTAAAACACCACATCAACGTTTTTGGTATCGTTGTAAAGCGAAGTCAACTTTATAAATTTTATACAACTATGTTTCATCGGGATCAGTTTTATTAAAATTCATGTAAGTTTATTAAAATTATTGAAGGTTCAATAAACTTTATTAAGTTTATTATGAATTTGTTGAAAGTATAATTGGTTAAATTTAATTAAAATTATTAAAAGTATATTATGACTCATTTAAGTTTTTTAAAGTTTATTAAATTTAATTAATATTTTTATTTAAATTTTATTTAAGTTTGATTTATTAAAGTTTTGGTGGGACTTATTAAAATTTATTTAAGTTTATTAAAATATGTTGAAGTTCATTAGAGTTTGTTAAGTTTATTATGAAGTTGTTGAAAGTTATAATTGGTTGAATTTAATTAAAGTTGATTAAATTTTGATAAATTTGAGTTTGAGTTTTCAAGATTTTTAAATCCATAAGGTTTGGGCCCAATAATTAAAAATAGGAATTCTTGTATTGGGCTTAAGTTTGAGGTTTAAATTTGAAGTGTAGATTCATAGCAGATTCAAAGTGATGTTTGCTAAGTTTGAAATTAAGTTGAATTGGGTTTGAAGTTGAGTTGATTTGAAATGAATTAGTTGATTTGAGTTGAATTGAATTTGATTGATCTGGATTGGATTAAAATTGATTGAGTTGGAATCAATTTTAATATTGGACTAAATTGAGTTTGATCCTAGAATAAGGGGTAGGAAAACTAGAGGAGTTCTACATGAAGATGAAGCTTTAACCTAAAATGACTCTATAAAAATGCTATTGGTAGAATAGCCTAGATTTTAGGAATAATACTCCTAGTCAAGATGCTTGTGACTTTTCATCATCTTGGGTACATTAATATCTTTAGAATATTGACCAACAAAATAACATGAGATCCCCATTGTGATCATAGTAATGACTTAAGGTAGATTTTCCTATTATTAAGTGGTTTGGGATATCTTCGTTAGAAACCATGGGTTACTTTCTCTTAGGATAACCCCATAGTCAAAGGGGGTAGAGCATTTATTTTAGATGTCATAGTCTTTAATTCTATTTATTGGGTACTTAATAAACTAATATAGACTTCTAGATTAGACTGTTTTATGAATTGTGTGGACCTGAGTTTTTTTTTTATGTTGGCCAACCTAGGTCATAATTTAGAGTCATCCTAGGCAGTGGTTGTGAAAATTAGAGTCAGTCACTTCTAATTGATTTCAGGGGTACAATATTTAACTCATTGTTTGTTTAATTCCAAAGATTGTCGGTTATGGTGAAATATCAATGTTCTTTTAAGGGTTTGAGGTTTTAATTTTCCTATGTTGTCGGTTGGTGTCGGAAATCAAGTTTCTTCTAATGATTTTAGTTCAGTTTTCTATCCTACGTGTTTTTGTTCTTCATTCCTAGTGTTTATATATGTGGTTAAGACATATTAAAAACAATTCAATTTAAACCTTTTAAGCTCATACACTTCATATTTAAGAATCACTTATATTCTTGCCAAAAGTGTTTTATTTTTCATGTAAAAAGAGTTTTTCAAAAAATATTTTTATCCTTCAAAGAGTGTGGTTGATACAAATTGACTTATACATGAATCATGTAGATTTAAACTGACCCAAGGCTTATATACTCAACGATTAAGGCTACAAAATCATATATTTTTAGAGAGAAACGTGTTTATTCTGGAGATACTTCTGTTAGTGAATATATATAAGTCTTGCATAGGCTAGATTATTAAGAGAGCTTTACCAAGTTTATATGAATTATGATGCTTTAATTAATGAGGCCAAAAAGGAAGTTTGAAAAAATCAACTTTTAAATAATATCTCTAAATTGGATTTATTTAGTTTTGTTTGTTGAATTTGTTTTAGAAAGGCTTTAAAAGGGTTTGTTGATTAAGATTTTAAAGTTCTATATATAAGAAGAAGTTTTAGTTTAAAGGTTTGTTAAAAGTTTATAGTTTTTATAAAAAATTTAGCTTTTTATATTAGGTTTTATAGAAAGGTTTGGTTTTAAAAATTTATTTCTTAAATCTTAAAAGGTGAAAGAATCTTAACTTTGAAGATGGTTTTAATTTTGAAAAAAGTTTTAATTTGAAAACTAATTGTTTTTTAATTAAAAGGGTTTAAGATTTAAAAAAATTTAGTTTAAAATTGGTTTTTTAATCTTAGTAGACAATAAGTTTTGATTTTGTTGAAAGATTTAATATATATTTTTGTTAACAAATTTTAATTTTAAATTGAGATCGATTTCAAAGAAAACTCTTTTGAGATGAGGTTTCCTTTGAGCTTGGATCTTAAAAAATTTTAAAAAATTTGTTTTAGAGCGCATTTAGTTGATATAAAAAATACTTTTAGGTTTGCCCATTATCATTATTTTTTTTAAAAAAGATATATTTAGAGCCCCAATTAATTTATATGTAATTTTATAAAATTATTCTTATTACAGAAAATTCTTGCATAAGCTTCACTAAGCCCTCTCTTTTACTTAGCCTAAGGAGTTGAATTAGTCCTCTTATAATCACATCAACCACATATTTTTAATCTTAAGTTCATAACATAGTGTAAAGTCATGATTTACATAATTAAACATCCTAACTTGCATATTTAACTCATTAAACTCAACTCACATATAAAAATTATTAATTACCAACTTGTTATGAACTCATTAAACTCAACTTGCACATGAAAATCATAAAATCCCTAACTTGCAGATAAACTCATTAAACTCAACTTGCACATGAAAATCATAAAATCCCTAACTTGCAGATAAACTCATTAAACTCAACTTGCACATGAAAATAATAAACTTCTCAACTTGCATGTGAACTCATAAAATTTCCTCTTGCAAGATATTAATAAATTCATCCCAATTTGCATGATATTTAGAAATCCACCCTAACTTGCATGATATTTAGAAATTCACTCTAATCTGCATGATAATTAGGAATTCACCCCAATTTGCACGATGTTTATAAATTCATCCCAACTTGCATGATATTTAGAAATTCACTCTGACTTGCATGATATTTTAAACACAAAAAAGTATAGATTTTTTATTATTTTCTAGCATGTAACATAGGTTATCACATTGATTTTCACTAACCAACATAAGCTAGACATGAAGCATGATTTTTCTTTCTAACATATCAGCATGATAATTAGGAATTCACCCCAATTTGCACGATGTTTATAAATTCATCCCAACTTGCATGATATTTAGAAATT
>NW_018229029.1:0-342 GCF_001263595.1 Phalaenopsis equestris
TAAAATTAGCAGGATGAAACATTTAAATATTTATCATCTAAATTAAAACCAAACAATAGGGTAGCCTGGGAAGTCATCGAGGTTTTCCTCAAGATCTGTGACATCCCTCAATGTTTCTTCATTTGGATTCCAAAAATAAAATGTTCTGAATTTGAGTCATTCCCATTTCACACCTCTTTGTTTGATCTCGTTGAAAAGTCATATTCCTTTGAACTCCTTGAAAATAATCTCCCCTGATTTTTATTGAGAGTTTTCTTATGTGATTTTGGTTATCTAAGATGTAATTAACTATAAGTGAAACTTTTAAGAACTTAGCTTAATATAAACCCTATTTAATTTTTC
>NW_018229030.1:0-2176 GCF_001263595.1 Phalaenopsis equestris
GTGATGCTAGTGATTATGCTATTGGAGCTTTTTTATGACAAAGATATGATAAATTTTTCAAAGATATTTACTATGCTAGTAAAACTCAAATTAATTATACAAAAATTGAAAAAGAGTTATTAGCAATAGTATATGCTTTTGATAAATTTAGATCATATTTAATTGGAACTCATTGTGTAGTGCATACAGATCATTATGTTATTAAGTAATTAATGAAAAAGAAGGATGCTAAACCTAGACTTATAAGATGGATTCTTCTTTTGTAAGAATTTGATTTTGTAATAGTAGATCAAAAGAGGATTGAAAACCAAATTCTTGACCATCTGTCCAGGCTTGAATTAGAAAAACCACTTTGTTTTGAAAATGAAATTAATGAACATTTTCTAGATGAAAAATTGTTCACTATTAATGAGTGGTGTGTTCCGTGGTATGCCGACATTGTGAACTTTATTGTTAATGATATTATACCCTATGGAAAGGCATACCAATAGAAGAGGAAATTTATTTCTGAAGGTAATACTTATTTTTGGGATGACCCATTTTTATATAAATTATGTAAACAAGGAAAGGATCTGATATTCGAATATGTTTACCATTGGAAGAAACTTATGAGATTATCCAAAAATGTCATAATTCTTATTTTGGGGGATATTTTGGTGTTCATAAAATATCATACAAAATTTTACAATCTGGATATTATTGGCCTACAATTTTTAGAGATGTTAATGCTTATAACAAAACTTGTGATATATGTCAAAGAGTAGACAATATTTGTAGAAGAAATGAGATGCCCCTCAATTATTTGCTAGAAGTTGAAATATTTGATGTTTGGGGATTACATTTCATGGGACCATTTATACCATCTTTCGGAAATTTATATATTCTGTTAGCAGTGGACTATGTATCTAAATGGATAGTTATTACTTTACCTTGATGTGATGCTCAAAGTGTTGCAAAATTTTTGAAATGAATATATTTTGTAGATTTGGGATGCCAAGAGTTATCATTACTAATGGGGGAAGTCATTTCGGAAATGTCATAATGGAGAAATTGTTAAAGAAATATCATATAAATCATAGGATTGTTACTGCTTATCATCCTCAGATAAGTGGTTTGGCTGAATTATCCAATCGGGAAATTAAAAGAATTATGAAAAATTTGGTGAATCCAACAAAAATGGATTGGTCGGTCGAACTTGACTATGCTTTGTGGGCTTATAGGACTGCATGACTGCATATATAACTCTTATAGGAATGTCCCCATATAGACTAATATTTTGAAAAGCTTATCACTTACCAGTTGAACTTGAGGATAAGGCATATTGGGCAATTAAAGAGTTCAATTATAATTTGAAAGATGCTAGTGAGAAAAGATTGTTACAATTAAATGAGCTAGAAGAGATCAGGAATGAATCTTATGAAGGTGCCAAAATTTATAAAAAAAAGATGAAGATGTGGCATGATCGAAGGATTCTTTCTAAAAAGTTTCAGTCAGGGCAACAAGTGGATGGGCTTATTTATTGTGATTAAATTTTATCCTTCTAGAGCTGTGGATATTAAAGATCCTAAATCTGAGAAATATTTAAAGTTAATGTACATAGACTGAAACCTTATTTTATAGAGGATCAGCATAAGTATAATGATGGAATGATGTTGGGCCAACCAAAGTAAGCATTGGTTATGTCAGCCTGACGACGTAAAACCAAGCGCTTTATGGGAGGCAACCCATAGTTATCAGTGTGTTTTGATTTTGATTGTTGTTTTATGTGTGATTAAGAAAATTTGGGGTAGAATTTTTTAGATTATTATGTGTTAGTATTGATTTTAAGACTTTATTTAATGATCTAGACATGTTAAAGTGAGAATTTGGAAGTTAAGTTGACTAGTGCAAAAATGTGCACTGACGCTTAAGCGCCAAATCCGGTGCTTAAGCGCGGTAGTTTAAAAACATGTGCAAATTTAATATTTTAGAAGGGAAAATTGCCTAAAAGTTTGCAAAAATGTGCCAAGGCAGTTTCTAAATGTATCTAAGAGTTATTAGAAGGATTTAGGCCTATAAAGAGAAGAGTTTAGTGAAGGAATTTAACCTCAGATCATTTCTAGCCCTAAGTCTAAGAGAGAGAAAAATTTTAAGATGACGTCTTTATGGGGGATGGATTTGAAGAAGAAGGAGGAGA
>NW_018229031.1:0-1083 GCF_001263595.1 Phalaenopsis equestris
ATATATTAGTCAAACAAAGAGAAAAGAAAAGTAAAGATAACTCAAGTAAAGTGTATTAAACATGAAAATCAACAAGTGTTTCTTTAGAAAAAGGTATTCAACATAGGTGGGTGAGTTATTTTGATAAACTTTTTAATGAAGTTTCTGAAAATACGACCGTCCTTACTGTTCTTAATATCATTAATAATAATAAAATGTTTCATTTTTACAATCGCATTACTAAAAAATAAATTGAGGCTTTTAAGAAAACTAAGTGTGGAAAGTCTATAGGACCTAATGATATCCCAATTGAAGCTTGGAAATATATAGGAGATTTGTGAGTTTCTCGGCTTTCTAAACTTTAATATTATTTTGACTTTAATATTATTTTGAAAACTAAGAAGATGCCTGAAAAGTGGAGGAAGAGTATTTTGGTCTTCATTATTTAGAATAAAGGGGATGCATAAGAGTGTGCAAACAAGGTGTGCAAATTATAGATGAATTAAGTTGAGGTGTCGTGCTTTAAAATTATGGGAGGGTAATTGAACATAGGTTAAGACGTATTACAAAGATTTCTCATAATCAATTTGAATTTATGTCGGGCAGGTCTACTGTGAAATCTATACATTTATTGAGAGATTTGATGGAGAAGTTCAGAGAGAATAAGTAGGATCTACATATGATTTTTATTGATTTAGAAAAAGCTTACGATAAGGTTCCGAGAGATCCTTTTGAGAGTTCTAGAGAAGAAAGGTGTTGATATGACTTATATTCAAGTCATTAAAGATATGTATATGTTGACCTCACTTTTGTTTGGGGTTTAATTTTTTTCTCTTTAGTAGCCTAGGGTCTAGCCATAGGACTTTCCTATTGACTATTCGTAGAAAACTATAGAACTTATGTGATTTTCATTAATGATATCCTTCTTGTGGATAAGACTAGAGAGAATGGTCAGGAAAAACTTGAATTATGGAGCTCTAAATTGGAGTCTAAAGGCCATCCTTTGAGTAGAACTAAAATTGAATAAATGGAATGTAATTATAGTAATAGTAGCTCTGGTGACATCGTAGTAACTATGGGTGTTCAAATTATTAAAAGGTGTGA
>NW_018229032.1:0-455 GCF_001263595.1 Phalaenopsis equestris
AAAATGACCAAAATGCAAAGATTTGAACTAGGCCGTCGAGGGCACCCTGGACCCCGCCCACGGTGACTTTTTACCGAGACTATAGGACAAAATTCTTCAGAAGCCCGCCGACGGCGAGACCGAGGGGTTTTTCCAACAGTTATGCCTACTCAAGCTTTAAATAAGGCCAAATTTTGAAGAGATACTTAGGCAACTCTTGGGAAAGCTCATCCACAACTTTAAAAGAACATTTTGGCCAAAAATTGGAGAGGTCTTGGATGTTAGAAAGGCCCTAGAGGTTAGAGAGGTTCCATCAGTGTGTAACAATTGTGAGGATTTCTTCAAGAAATTTTAAGAGTAGAGGGAAAGTGAGAGATTTCTTCCTCCTTGCTACTTCAAAGAGGAATTCTGTGTGCTGTAAAGAAATGAAGTGATTCAGAAGAGCTTCGAGGAGTGTTCTTGGGGAGAATTTAGAG
>NW_018229033.1:0-3192 GCF_001263595.1 Phalaenopsis equestris
AATTATTTTATATTTCGAACAATAACGATTCAAAAACGAACGAACACATTACTATTCATATTTAGTTCGTTTAACAAACCAAAAAAAAAAAAAATTGCTCACATTCGTCTCGATTACTTATCGAACGAATCAAACACGAACTCATTGACGAACCGAACACGAAAACAACGAGTTTTTTTGACAGCCCTAGTTAGTACTAATGAGAGGACCCTGATGGCCCAAAATAAAAATAAAACATTATGCATGATATTTTATGAAGAGATAAATTGAAGGCAAAGTATAAATACCTCATATAAAATTATCTTTAGATAATTAATTAATTTTTAATCAACTAAGAATTTTCAAAAAAACCATTTGGCTTAGTAATGAAATAAACGCCAGTGTTACATATCCAAGGAGCATGTACAATGTCGTGAATTTTATTTATTCATTTATTTTTATTTTTTTTTTTGACATAAATCTGCCATAACTTTTTGGTAGTTTTAACTAACAATTATTCAACGGACATTTCATCTTAAACTACCAAAATATTTAGCCATATATGGTCCCAACAAACTCAAAAATTTAAATACGGTCACAAGTAGAAAATGATATGACAAATTTAAATAGCGAAAAATACTATAGAATCTATTTCTAGTGATTTTGAAAGTGCAATACAAATGACACGAGGCAAAGTTAGTCATTTCAAGATCAAATGATAAACATATAACCTGGCAAAATCTATAAAATGACAAAATCTAAGATAAAATAATCTTATAATTTTATTGAGACTAAGATAATACATTGCCACAATGAATCGTCAAAATTAACTAAGAGGAGATATTCCATGGAAAAATTTCTGTCCGGAACATAAATCTACATGCGAACTCCCAGTAATATACTGTCATGTGTGTTATATCGGGTTCATCTAAAAAAATACTACAGTGGAACAACGAAGTTATTAAAGTGGAACCGTGGATGCTATTAGAATAGAACTGCAGATGTTATTTAGAGGATTATTGAGAAATTAATGGGAGTTATTGGGGGTTATTGAGGTATTAACTTCAATAATGTAGCAATAACCCCTCGATAACCTCCAATAACCTTCGCGGTTCCACTCCAATAACCCCTATAATAACCCCTGTAGTCACCCTCTAATAACCTCTGCGGTTACACTTCAATAACTTCATGCAATAGCTCCCCAATAACCTTCGTGGTTCCACTTCAATAACTCTCTGCATGAACCCCAACAATAACCCCTTATCAACCCCTTTCACTCAGATAATCCATAGTTACCTTCGCGATATAACACGTGGCGTCATATTCTGCACGTATTGTCACGCCCGGAGTCCAAACAGAAAACTTTTCCCGTGCATCCTATTCCACCAGAACTAACAAATCCCACTCAAGAAGACACATTAAAATTTAATCTCTAATAAAAAATTATTTAAGTTCCTATAGACATGTATTTTTCAACATATTTCTTAATTATCATGTGCCGTGGATCTGAAGTTCTCTGTACCAACTTTTTCAAATCTCTATTATTCAGAGAATTTTAATATTCCAATTTAATTATAACTTCTTAATAAATTTTCATTAATTTGCACAAAGAGAAGCTTTTCATAACCAAATCTATAAAAATATAATATTGAATTTTTATAAAAGACAAAAAAAAACTCATAATATTTGCAACAAATTTTAAAAATATATGCATGTTCCCATGATAATTTCAGCTATTTATACAGACAATTAATTGCTTGGATCACAATCTGACTCCCTCAGCAAAAATGTTACAAAATTTGATCCAAACAGACTCCTAAACACAGAAAAAATTTGTGTACGATAGACGTACACAGCGCTACGTACGATTTCGAGGTTATACGGAGGGTATAAAGGGGTTATACATGCACCTCCATGTAACCTAGTGTAACCTACTTGCAACCTACAAATAAGTTTCGCGCTTTTGTTATCATATATTAAGAATTTATTAGTGGGTTATAAGTAAGTTACAGAATGTTACATGAAGGTTACAATGGGTCATACCACGAATATAACCCCCTTATACCCTCGATTTAACCTCAAAATCATACGCAGCGCTGCATACGTCTATTGTACGCAAATTTTTCCACTAAACACAACCAAATTCAAAGCTGTCATCACATCAAACAGAAGTAATTCGCCAACACTAACTATTGCAAATCCTATTAAAATGATGAAGATAATAAGAAAACACCAAAAAAAAAAAAAAAAAAAAAAAAAAAAAAAAAAAAAAAAAAAAAAATTTGGCCTCCACAACATTAGAGCTTACCTGGAAGAAGCCTCAAAGGCCTGTTTCACTCCTTCAACTATCTCTCTGATCTCCTCTCCGATCCCAACAACTGTAGATCCCATAAACTCCTTATACTGAGAGACACTATCGATCAACGAATAGAGCTCCTGAGCACATAATTGAGTCTCCTCCGTGCACTCTATCAAAGTCCTCTTCAGCTTTTCTTCAGACTCCTACAAACATAAAATCATTTCCTAATTCAAAAACTAAACGAGATAGAAAGTTTACATGTTTTATTTATTTAACACCCAAAATTTACACTTCTGACATCTTCGTGTTATAATTGTAATCATTTTCGACGTGATGTTATAGATTTGAGCGGCATGCACGTAAATACATAAGAATTGTGTGGTATGTATGTAAATCCCCCAATAGAAATTAGGAAAAGGTAAAAACAACCATTAATAGCTCCTGTGCCTCCCTGTCCATTAGTTTCAGTTGTTCTTCTTTTGCTTCTGACTCCTCTTCTATGTTCTCCATTTCAGATGAGCATTTCAAACCATGTTCTTCAATTTCCAACTTAAGCATATCAACCTGACTTTCAATCTGAAATTAAACAAAAACAAAAATGTTTAAATCATCCATATTGTGAAGAAACAAAGCATTGATCAAAATTTGTATTCATAAGAAAATTTTATCAAAAATGTGTTTCATACTCGTTTGATTTGCTTTGAGATGAATGAGCTATGAGTTTGATTGATTAGATGTGTATGGCACTAATCTCAAAGAAAATTCAATGATTATAATATTCACCCTAATCAAATTTGGAATTAGGATAACCTTATGCAGTCGTGTTCCTATCCTGTATCCAAATAAAGACATCGGCAAACAATGAATACTCATTGAATCATACCATTTGTGGTAGGAATTCAAGATACCAAGTT
>NW_018229034.1:0-749 GCF_001263595.1 Phalaenopsis equestris
TTATTTATTCCATATGAATTCATTTATGTTGTAAGCTTTTCAAATTTTATCAGGCTTCATTTCATTTTTTATTATTAGAGGAAAACTTTTGAGAAATCTTTCAAATTCGAGATTAGAAAACAAGCATAATATATTAAAAACAAATTAGCCACAAGAAAGGAAGGAGAAACAAAGGATCTAATCTGAACCAGAGGGTGGAGGTAGACTTTGAATCAAAATTGCTTCGACAAATTCACTCCTAGGCTAACACTTATTGGGTGTCCACCTCAATTTAGGAGGAGGGAGGATCCCGAAACCTCTTTATTTAGGGGTGTCTAAACAGTGTCTCCAGAATCCAAGGCGTGTTTACTATTTCCGCTCAAGCCCGCTCAAGACGGAAATGAGTGAGACATGCCAACGAAAGAATGTTATCTTAGCCTATGAGGGACATAAACATACTACCAATTTATGACAGAAAAACCATCTGATCATTGAAGGAAAGAGGAACTAATCCCCAGTGGAGTCACTAAAAATTGTAGGCCACCAACATGGGAAGGTTGTTGTTTTAAAATACCTTTAATTTAATTTAGTATATGTATATATAAAATTTCAAAAAGTAATATTCAAAGTATGAGACTGAACCGATCTCATATATGTGATAGTTTAAAAAAATGAGTGCAAAACTGCAAGTGATGTACTTATCCCAAGGAATAAACACATTGCTTGATTGTGATACTCAAAGCCTAAGGTGAGTTAGGGCTTAAATTGCA
>NW_018229035.1:0-1057 GCF_001263595.1 Phalaenopsis equestris
AATGCTTCTCAATAGGTGGATACCATACCTCCGTCGGTATTAGATGACGACGCAAGTAGTAGAGAGCATTTTATTTTTCCTCCTCATTGACTTGGGCTAAGAGGGCTCCAAGAGAGTCATCCAAAGTCGCGGTATAAAGTATCAACGGTTTTCCTGGGATATGGGCTGCCAAAATAGGAGGTGTCATTAAATATTGTTTAACGTCCTCAAAGGCCCGCTAGCATTTTTCTTCCCAAATAAATTTGGCATTAATGCCGAGAAAGGCTGACACCTACCTGAGAGATTAGAAATAAAGGATCTCAGATATGCCAACTTCCCCTGGAAGGAACGTAACTGCTTCAAGGTTTTAGGGGGAGACATTTCTAAGATAACTTTAATCTTATCCGGGTTGATCTCGATTCCTCGATGACGGACAACGAATCCTAGAAATTTCCCGGAGGTGACACCGAAGGTGCACTTCAAGGGATTCATTTTAAGTTCATATGGTCGTAACAGTTCAAACACAATCCTCAAATCGTACAAATGATCTATTTTCCATTTACTTGTGATGACCAGATCATCCACGTAACATTCTACTTGATTGTGAATGAGGTCGTCAAAAATCTTCATCATTACACGCTGATATGTCGCTCCGGCGTTCTTTAGGCCGAACAGCATCACTGTTTAGCAAAAGATTCCAATCAGTGTTCTGAAAGCGGTAAACACTGCATCGTCGGGAGTCATCTTGATTTGGTTATACCCCGACGATCCGTCTATGAAGGAGAAAATTTCATGTGTTGAAGCGATGTCCACCATCATTTCCGTTATAGGTGGTGGGAACTCATCTTTTGGACATGTCTTGTTCAAATCTCTGAAGTCGACACAAACGTGGATCTCTCCATTTTTCTTTTTAACCGGTATAATATTGGCTAACCACGTGGGGTACTACTCTTCTTTAATGAAGTTGGCGTCTATCAATTTCTTTACCTCAGCCATGACTTGTTGTTCTATCTCGAGGTGCATTCTCTGGGAGCTTGTTTTACAGGGGTTACATTCTTGTCCACCCCAAGTTTATGGA
>NW_018229036.1:0-480 GCF_001263595.1 Phalaenopsis equestris
AAAAAAAAAAAACTTGTTTTCATGTGATAAGACCCGATAACATAGGGGAATATTCCTCCCACGTTATTCTGTGTTATTCAGGTGTTATTATGGTGATATTGATGTATTATTATATTATGAATAACGGGAATATTCTCATAATACAATAACATATGAATATCACCACAATAACACCTGAACAACGAGAATAACACGGGAGAATATTCTCCTGCGCTAAAACGAATTTTTTTTATTTTTTATCACCTCCACGTAGTGTGATTTCATTGGACTCCGAATATAATCCGGATATAATATCTCATATCTAACCAGAAGACGTGCCATGACAACAATATTTAATGTTTAGAATTATTTGAGCTTGGTGTTACTTGTAATTGGAAGATATTTTCTTAAAAATAAATTTCCATTAAATTTGCAGAAAAGCCCCATCGTGTACATTATTCTTGAGTGCCAACCAAGAAGCTAGTGGCAATAGCTGTATTG
>NW_018229037.1:0-947 GCF_001263595.1 Phalaenopsis equestris
CTCTACATTTTTCACTCCTCTACTTTCATTTTTCTGCACCACATCATTCCATTCCACTCCCATATTAGAGTCAATTAGTGATTTTATTTTCATAGTTTAAAGTTTTTGTGGTGAGATTTAGTGTGAAACTTTCTGTAAGAGTGTTGGAGAAGGAGAAAAGTGAGAGATATCTTCTTACTGCATTTCTAAGGAAAAGCTACAAAGGATTTACTTTGAGAAAGAGTTTTCACATAAGTATTGTTTGTTTATTAGTATTGTATGAACTTTCTTATATATATAAAATTTGTGTTTTATTATTTCTTTCGCATGAAGTATGAGTAGTTCCCTTTATCTTTCTCTCTACTCTGAGATATGGTGAAATGAAGAGATAATATGAATGTGCCAATATGAAGTTGTGAAATAAATTGTAATGATTTTTTAACTCCAAACTTAATTTACTTTTTGATCTAGCCAATTGAATTGTTAAAATGTGTTGTGAAACATATGATCCGAGAAATAGAGTATGAGTTCTACAACAGAGTAACGAACAAATTTGATTCCATAAAGGAGAACATCGTTTATAAAATTAGGTGTAAATAAATAGAGAAATATTCTTTGTTGGGTGTAGAATTACAGAACCTTTAGAGTGACAGAGTAAAATTTTCAATTCAGTCTTAGTGATTAAAAACTGAAGCGAGAGCTAGCCTTCAGGTGAAGGGAAGTGGGAGCTCTGGAGTGGGAGCCGGTATCCTCCTAGGCTAGCCACGGATTTAGGAAATAAGCACTGATATTAGCCTAGCCACGGATTTAGGAAATAAGCACTGATATTAGCCAATAATTTTCTATGCACTGTATCAGGGTAGAGAATTAAAATTGCTCCTTGTTGGCCCAGTACATATTATGAATATTTATCTCATCTCATTTTACCATAGTCTCATTGTCGTGGGAAGGATGTTTTTTCACATAAA
>NW_018229038.1:0-1191 GCF_001263595.1 Phalaenopsis equestris
TTTAGCGATACGTATACTTGCGTTGATAAGTGTGAAATTACAATTATTGAATATTTTATACATACATCTTTATCAGATCTATAACTGTTATTAAGTTTTGTTGATGAGGAATTAAATCTTTTAGTAGCAATATTAATTACTTATATTTTTAAGCATATATAAAGTCGCGATCAGGGAACAACCTCGAAAGGAGGGAATCAGAAGTTAGGGACCGATCTTGAAATGAGAATTGAAATTTAAGGATCAATCTCAGAAGGAGAATCAGAAGTCAGGGACTGACCTCGAAAGGAGGGAATGAAAAGTTAGGGACTGATTCTGAAATGAGAATTAAAATTTAGGTATCAATCTCGAAAAGAGAATCAGAAGTTAAGGACCGACCTCGAAAGAAGGGAATCATAAGTTAGGGACCGATCCTAAAATGAGAATTGAAACTTAGGTATCAATCTCAAAAGGAGAATCAGAGGTTAGGGACCGACCTTGAAAGCATGGGAAACAGAAGTTAGGGATTGATCCCAAAATGAGAATTGAAATTTAGGTATTAATCTCAAAAGGAGAATCAGAGGTTAGGGACCGACCTCGAAAGAAAGGAATCATAAGTTAGAAACTGATCTCAAAATGAGAATTAAAATTTAGGTATCAATCTCGAAAAGGGAATCAAAAGTTAGGGACCGACCTTAAAATAAGGGAATAAGAAGTTAGAGACTGATCCCAAAATGAGAATTGAAATTTAGGTATCAATCACGAAAAAAGAATCAGAAGTTAGGGACCGACCTCAAAAGGAGGGAATCAGAAGTTAGGGACTGATCCCGAAATGAGAATTGAAATTAAGTATCAATATCAAAAAGAGAGTGCAATATCAAAAGGAGAATCAGAGGCTAGGGACTGACCTCGAAAGAAGTGAATCAGAAGTTAGGGACTGATCCTGAAATGAGAATTGAAATTTATGTATCAATCTCAAAAAGAGAATCAGAAGTTAGGGACCAACCTCGAAAGAAGAGAATCAGAAGTTAGGGACTGATCCCGAAATGAGAATTGAAATTTTGGTATCAATCTTGAAAAGAGAATCGAAAATTAAAGACCGACCTCGAAAGAAGGGAATCAGAAGTTAGGGATTGATCCCAAAATGAGAATTGAAATTTGTTCATTTATGTATGTTTTTTATTTAATTTAGTATAATATCAAATTTAAAGG
>NW_018229039.1:0-251 GCF_001263595.1 Phalaenopsis equestris
AGCCATAGGACTTCGAGGTTGCTTACTTATACAACAAAAATCCTCACCTTATATTTAGGCCTTTGTATAGCCCTGCTATATAATATAAGCCTTAACTCGTCTTAGGATTATGAGGTTGTCGTTTATCACGACCAAAATCCTCACATCTCCAGGCTATTTGTGTGATCATTTCACATACTTGTATGCCCTAACTAATAAAATTGGCAGGATGAAACACCTAAATATTTCTCCTCAAAACTGAAGCCAAACAT
>NW_018229039.1:663-938 GCF_001263595.1 Phalaenopsis equestris
GGATTTGAGGTACAGTGCTCTTTCATTTTAAACTATGAAAAATATTGGGTCAGTTTGATTTCATACTTCACCGTTCTTCCGAAGCGGGCGACGGGATTTAGATTCCAACGACCGATAGCTTCTTACAGGCAACCCCACAAACCACCCCGAAATAACGCCGACAGCTTCTGGCGACTCCGCTGGGGACAAGCTTTTCTCCCCACACAAATCAAAAAAATATTATCTTCACATATCGGTACAATGTTCATGTCCCTCTTAGACCAAATTACCCTTCT
>NW_018229040.1:0-1021 GCF_001263595.1 Phalaenopsis equestris
CGGAGTTAAAAAACCATCACAATTTATAATTAAAAATTATTCTAGCATGCATCCAATATCCTAAGCATGAATCCTACTCATTGCAAAAGAAAAGTAAAAAGGAAAATAATGACACAATCTTCTCATGCCACTATTTCCAAAAAAAGAAGAAAGAGTAAGAGAAACACACCACACAACAAAAAAAAAATGCAACGAAAAACTTCATTAAAACAAAAAAAATTCACTAGATAAGTGTTTACAAAATTATAAGATGATGAAGAACACAATGTTTAGTTTTTTTCCCTTGAAAGAAAGATGAAAATCTCTCCCATAAAGTCTCCCGCTGATCCATGCAATGCTAGAACATTCCCTTACAGATTCTCTCAAAATCCCCTCACCAATCTCTCCAAAAAGGTATAAATCCATATTTCTACTCCTATTCTAAGATATCTAAACAGTATGCACATTTTTTCACTCACACACATCACTTTTTCTGACATAAAAAGACTCTATTATAGTGTAAGGATGAATTTCCCAAGAGATACCTCAAGCAACTTTCCAAAAAACATCCAAATACATTGAATCTTCTAGAAATTTGCCCAGGATCGCTTCCAAACTATCTCGGGCGCGGTCGGCGCCGTTTTGGCATCGTTTTCTGCACTCAGGCACTGTCGGCGCCGGTTCTGGCGCCATCGGTGCCCACCCTGCGTAGCTCCACCATTTTGCTTCGTTTGGCTCTCTTTTAGCTCCGTTTTGTCCCGTTTCAGTTGCGTTGCGTTTCTAACAGATAAACCTACAAAATAAACATAAAAACAACATTCCTTTAAAGTGTAATTTCATTCAAAAATTTGTGAGAAGTGTAAAAGAGATTAAGCATAGAAAGACATATCGAAATGTGTCAGGATAAAATTTTCTTTCTTGCTCGTTTTTGCTCAAAATTGCACCAATTACACCATTTTTGCTTCATTTTCTCAAAAAGTTAATTTCTTATACCTGAAAACAAAAATATACAAAATAACTTCCTTTAAATTGTAATATCATT
>NW_018229041.1:0-1184 GCF_001263595.1 Phalaenopsis equestris
TTACAAGAGGTCTAACAAGTTTATGTTAGAAAATGGGTACTTGAAGTGCCAAACAGACTACTCTTTTTCATCAAATATTTCAGTAATTGTTATATTTTATTTTTTTTGTATGTGGATGACATGTATTTTGTAGGCGAAAAATCAAAGACTTGAAGGAACAATTATCAAGTGAGTTTAAGATGAAGGATTTAGGTCCAACCAGAAAAATCCTTGGGATAAGAATCAGCAGGGACAAGAGTGCAGGAACACAAAAGTTGTCTCAGGCAGAGTATGTTGGAAGATCCTATAGAGGCTCAATATGAGTGAGGCAAAATCAGTTATCTCTCTTAGATAGTCACTTCAAACTACCTGAGTTATTGCCTAACCTTAAAGCAGAGCAAACATAAATGAGAGAACTCTTTATGCGTCAATAGTTTGAAGTTTGATGTATGATTTATACTAGACCAAACAATGAGATTGGTCAACAGGTATGTGGGCAATCCAGACAGACATCATTGAGAGGTGGTAAAGTGGATTCTCAGGTATTTGAGGGGAACAATCAACATGTTACTTTGCTATGGAAGCGTAGGGAATAATCTACAAGGATTTATAGATTCAGATTTTGCATGAGATGTGATAATAGAAAAGTACAAGGTATATCTTCACTTTGAGGAACACAACAGTGATTTGAGTTTCTAGGTTACGGAAGTTCGTTTCACTTTTAAATACGGAGGGCGAATGAATTACTATCACTGAGGCTAGGAAGAAGATGATTTGGCTACAAAATTTTAGGGTAAAATTGGGCAAGGAGCAAGGGATTGGAAAGTTTCACAATGACAGTATGAGTGCGATTTATTTTGCTAAGAATGCTGTTTTTCATGTCGGAACAACACATTCAGCTAAGGTATCATTTAATTCTCCCTATCATAGAAGATAAATTCAGTTAACCGGCTTGAATACTACACTCAGATTTTTTCCAAAAAATATCTTAACATTACTGGTAAACCTATGAAGCTACTTAAGTCGTCTCCTGATTTCGACCCAAATTATGAAACTCCCACTGTACTGGTATGGTTTAGTTTACCTGGTCTCAAGTTACATTTTTTTCATCATCAGGTTCTCTACTCTATTGGGGCCATTCTGGGATCCTTTGAAACTATATCTGTCTAATTTCAACCTAACCAGACCCTCGGTGACCAAAATAC
>NW_018229042.1:0-3573 GCF_001263595.1 Phalaenopsis equestris
AACCTTTAGAGTGCCTATTAGGATTTTCTGCTTTAAAGTGATGTCGTTGGGATTGAAGAATGTCGGAGCAACATATCAAAGAGCTATGACAAAATTTCAATTCTCATTTTGGGATTAGTACCTAAATTCTGATTCCTATATTTCAAGATCGGTGACTAAATTCTAATTATCTTTCTGAGATTGATACTTAAATTTCAATTCTCACTTCGGGATCAATACCTAAATTTTGATTCCTATTATTTGAGGTCGGTACCTAAATTCTGACTCTATTTCTGAGGTTGATACCTAAATTTCAATTCTCATTTCGAGATCAATAACTAAATTCTGATTCTTATCTTTCGAGATCAGTACCTAAATTCCAGTTCTCTTTCTGAGATTGATACCTAAATTTTCCTAAATTTTAATTCTAAATTTTAATTCTCATTTCGGGTCAGTACCTAAATTCTTATTCCTATCTTTTGAGATCGGCACCTAAATTTCGATTCTCTTTCTAAGATTGATACATAAATTTCAATTCTCATTTCAGGATCAGTAGCTAAATTCTGATTTCTATCTTTCAAGGTCGCTACCTAATTCTAACTCTCTTTTCTAGGATTGATGCATAGATTTCAATTCCCATCTCGTGGTCAGCACCTAAATACTGATTCTTATTTTCCGAAAGCACCTAAAACTTGATAATTTGAAACCCACTCTCCAATCCCCAGTGAGAGTTCCAACTCATTGATTTTGATCGGATATTCACTCACTAATTCCCCAGTAAAAATAACTAGCACTCAATTCTACACCTCTTTCTAGGTCTGTTGACTTAAGAGTATGTATTTGTTTTTTTGATCTCGTCGGTCAACGACATTATGCACGGTGTGTTTGCTCAGCACACCACACCTATTGGGAGCCCATTTGTTAACCTCACTTTTGGTTGAGGTTTATTTTTTCCTCTTTAATAGCCTAGGATCTAGCCATAGGACTTTCTTGTTGGCTATTCCTAGAAAACTTAGAAAAAGAACCCTCACTTTTAGAAACTCTAAAATCTTCTTTGCTCAACTTGAAGTTCCATATACTGTTCCTAATCTCTAGCACTTAGTAGATGGGGAAACTATAGAGGAAGCTCAAGGGAGTCCCCATAGGGCTGCTTTGCCTTAAGGTTGACCCTGGGTGTTGGTCTGGAGTTAGTGCACTCACTTACACCCATTTTCACTCACAACCCTAAAACCCATATTTGTTTACATTGATCCCTTGATCTTTTGGGGAACTCATGTAGATGGTCCCCTAGACCCACTGACCTTAGGCTAGGGTTTCCCTAAGACTAGTACATAGATGACCCCAATGGAGATTTCATTGGTCCATAGCTCATATAAGGTGGTTGGAACCCCAATTCTACCAAAATATCCAACTTAGCCTTTTACCCCCAAATCCTCCCAAATTATCTAAATGCCCTTGAAACCTTAAATTTGACCAAAATTCCCAAATTCATTCAAAATACCCAAAATTATTCAAAAATCATCTCAACCTTTTATAACTACCCAAATTGTCCAAAACATCCAAAAAATTATTAATAACTACCCAAATTGTCCAAAACATCCAAAAAATTCCAAAATTACCAAAATACCCTCAAATTTGCCAAAAATACAGAAATACCCTTGGTAGCCCAAACATTCCCAAAACCCTCAAAATCATTTCAAATATCCCCAAAACCAATTTGGACCCTTTAATTGAACCTAATTTGATCAATTTGACCAACTTCAACCAAAAGCCCCAAATTACCCTTAAAGGCCCAATTTCTCCAAATTCACCTCACATACCCATCAGATTGGCACCAAACCTCCACAATTTCAATTATAAACTCAAATTAATCTTTTATATGATCAATTAAAGCCAAATACAAGCCTAATTGACCCATTTTTTGAGCTTAACTTTGATCCAAATTAAACCCCCAATTTTGACCGTATAACTTAATCTCACATAATTGAACCATATGACCCACTCAATTGCCCCCAATTTGAATCCTAAATTTTTCCTAACAATCTTACACATCAAATTAGACCTTCAATTGGCCTTGTTTAAGCTTTAATTTCACTCAATTTCAACATACATTCAAAATCCCCAAATTTTCCCCAAATTGGCTATGTCTCCAAATTCCACCAAATTGAATGCCCTAACCCCAAAATTAACACCCAATTTATGTTGAAAACTCTTTATGACATTCTTATAGACCATTTTGAACCATCAATTTGGACCTAAACCAATCTTAGCCTAACCTAAACCCAAGTCGAACCCAACACCCCCAAATTGTCCAACTGCTCAAAATCCTCCAAATTAAACCTACAAAACAATTCAAAATCACTCCAAATATTTTATAAACGATCTTCTCTAAACTATTCATGACAATCATTTATACCAAAATGCTAAATCAATTTTGCTTAATGTCACGGCTAGCCTAACCCAAACCCAACTTCTAGCCATTTTATTGGCACCAAACCTCCACAATTTCATCTATAAACTAAAATTAATCTATTATATGATCAATTAAAGCCAAATACAAGCCTAATTGACCCATTCTTTGAGCTTAACTTTGATCTAAATTAAACCCCCAATTTTGACCCTATAACTTAATCTCACATAATTGAACCATATGACCCACTCAATTGCCCCCAATTTGAATCCTAAATTTTTCCTAACAATCTTACACATCAAATTAGACCTTTAATTGGCCTTGTTCAAGCTTTAATTTCACTCAATTTCAACCAACATTCAAAATCCCTTTTGCCCCAATTTGGCCATGTCTCCAAATGTCACCTAATTGGAAACCCAAACCCCAAAATTGACACTCAGTTGATGTTGAGAACTCTTCATGACATTCCCCTAGACCATTTTAAACCATAAATTTGTATTTGGACCTAACCCAATCTTAGCCTAACCTAAACCCAAGTCGAGCCCAACACCCCAAAATGACCAAATGCCCAAAATCCTCCAAATTGAACCTCCAAACCATATCAAAATCACTGCAAATCTTTTCTAAACTCTTCATGACAATCATTTATACCAAAATGATCAATCAATTTTGCTTAATGTCACGACTAGCCTAGCCCAAACCCAACTTCTAGCCATTTTAACTCAACTTGAACCCCTTCACAAAAATTGACTTAGCCGTGCCAAAGTAACAAAGTTAATGTCACCACAGCCACCATTTGGACTCTATTGACCATCCTAAAGCCACCTAGACCACCTAGGTGAGCTATGGATAATTGGTCCCTTAATTTAAGGGATCTTAACCATATTTGGGCCTTATTAGAAAATACTTTGCCATCATCACTTGCCATTGGGAGTAAATCATAATTAAGTCTCGCCTGACCTCCCTGAGCCAAGAAGTGACTAAACTCTGGCCATTCACCTCCTCAGCCACCAAAAATAGCCACCCAAAGGAGCCCCCATTGGCCAAAACACAAAAGAATCAACCAAATGTTGGGCTTCAGTAACTATGTCATGGAAATTGCCAAAAACCTCATAATTTCACCTCTTGAAGGCCAAAGCAACTTTCTTAAGAAATTGCTAAAGGACATACCAAGGATCACCAAC
>NW_018229043.1:0-1193 GCF_001263595.1 Phalaenopsis equestris
TTACAAGAGGTCTAACAAGTTTATGTTAGAAAATGAGTACTTGAAGTGCCAAACAGACTACTCATTTTCATCAAATATTTCAGTAATTGTTATATTTTGTTTTTTTGTATGTGGATGACATGTATTTTGTAAGCGAAAAATTAAAGACTTGAAGGAACAATTATCAAGTGAGTTTAAGATGAAGGATTTAGGTCCAACCAGAAAAATCCTTAGGATAAGAATCAACAGGGACAAGAGTGCAGGAACATAAAAGTTGTCTCAAGCAGAGTATGTTGGAAGATCCTATAGAGGTTCAATATGAGTGAGGCAAAATCAATTATCTCTCTTAGATAGTCACTTCAAACTACCTGAGCTATTGCCTAACCTTAAAGCAGAGCAAACATAGATGAGAGAACTCTTTATGCGTCAACAGTTTGAAGTTTGATGTATGATTTATACTAGACCAGACAATGAGATTGGTCAACAGGTATGTGGGCAATCCAGACAGACATCATTGACTGGTGGTAAAGTGGATTCTCAGGTATTTGAGGGGAACAATCAACATGTTACTTTGCTATGGAAGCGTAGGGAATAATCTACAAGGATTTATAGATTCAGATTTTGCATGAGATGTGATAATAGAAAAGTACAAGGTATATCTTCACTTTGAGGAACACAACAGTGATTTGAGTTTCTAGGTTACGGAAGTTCGTTTCACTTTTAAATACGGAGGGCGAATGAATTACTATCACTGAGGCTAGGAAGAAGATGATTTGGCTACAAAATTTTAGGGTAAAATTGGGCAAGGAGCAAGGGATTGGAAAGTTTCACAATGACAGTATGAGTGCGATTTATTTTGCTAAGAATGCTGTTTTTCATGTCGGAACAACACATTCAGCTAAGGTATCATTTAATTCTCTCTATCATAGAAGATAAATTCGGTTAACCGGCTTGAATACTACACTCGGATTTTTTCCAAAAAATATCTTAACATTACTGGTAAACCTATGAAGATACTTAAGTCGTCTCCTGATTTCGACCCAAATTATGAAACTCCCACTGTACTGGTATGATTTAATTTACCTGGTCTCAAGTTACATTTTTTTCATCATCAGGTTCTCTACTCTATTGGGGCCATTCTTGGGGATCCTTTGAAACTATATCTGTCTAATTTCAACATAACCAGACCCTCGGTGACCAAAATACTTGTGAAA
>NW_018229044.1:0-1099 GCF_001263595.1 Phalaenopsis equestris
CAACATGCCCAAATTAACCAAATTTTAAAAATCCCACAAATTTACATACCAATTGAACTCAAAATCACTTCAACCCTTCACCAAAAATCTTCATAACAATCATCTACACAATGTTGATCAATCAATAGGGCCAATTGATATGGCTAGACTACCCCAAACCCAAGCTTTGATCACTTGAACCCACATTGAACCCATGCACTAAAGATGGCCTAACTACCCCAAAGTCACCAAATTAATGACTCCACAGCCATTAGTTGGACCCTAGTGACCAGTCTAAACCTCTTAAAACCACTTAAACTAAGACATGGACCAAAGGTCCCATAAATTAAGAGATTTCATGTCATATTTGCTTAAGCTTAGGATATTTTTGCCAAAACAAAGCATAAACACATTAAGTAGCTGTGATGTATTCCCCTGGATCACCTGACCTCCCTAGCCACCTCCTCTGGCCGGCCAGCCAGCCTAGTGGCCGGAAAATGGCCAAACTGAGAGCCACCCCCATGGGATTAGACCCAATTCAAACCTAGAGGCCACCTCATCCAAATTGAAGCTTAGAGCCTTTCTGCCCTCCACCTAGGCAGCACATTTTACCCCCCCCCCCCAATTGAAGCCTAAGGCCAATTTTATAAAATGCTCCCCCCATAGCCATGGAGGGAGAGCTGAAAATTACTCTAAGAGACTTCCCCAAATTGATCCCAAAGCCTCTTTGAGACCTCCTCAGTGCAACCCAACCACCACATTTCCCTGAATCCCCTTGCTGGAGCCCAATTTTTGAGCTCAAAACCTTGTCAAAGACAAGACAAAGCTCTCCACACCTCTAAAGCTCTCCACACCTCTAAACTCCACAAAACTCAAATTAAACTCACCCACACCTTCACCACATTGAGAGAAGCCAAAGCCCTATCAAATTCCCCTTCCACATAGCCCCTAGCATAGCTCTAGACCAACACCTGAAATCAGCCTTGGTCGAATTTGGGTCTAGACATTTTACCATAGCAAGAGGCTTAATCCTTAGCTTCTTTGGACCCCAACGAACATGCCGAGACTCTCTGATCAAAGCTTCCCTTCGCAGAGCCAAGGTATTGAACCTCTCCTCCTC
>NW_018229045.1:0-249 GCF_001263595.1 Phalaenopsis equestris
CAATGACCTACCCAATGCTAACATTCACCTGCAACCTGCCAACAAGCCGCGAGGCCCGCAACGTTGCTACTACCATCAAGTTTGGAACAGGATTTGAAGATCTCGAGGTTACCCTCGGAAAAGCTCCTTTTGTTGTTGTGAAAGTTGCTGCTCCAGAAGTACAAGAGCCCGCTGCTGAATTCAACTTGAACTCCCTTGATGATTGTCCTGTTCGCAAGAAAATTAAGACCTCTGCTACTGTTGCCATAA
>NW_018229046.1:0-1760 GCF_001263595.1 Phalaenopsis equestris
ATATTTATCGTTAACTTCTTAAGTACATCCATGAAATTTAAAAATTATTTATCCAACTCATGTTGTCTAAATTTTTGAGGAAAATGAGGGTGGTCTTTCTAAATTGATTTTAGTTGGAGATATTGATTTTTCCAGATCCTTAGAAACATGTTCTCCAGGTCTTTTATTTTTCTTTATTTCTCTCACAACTCCTTTCTCTTTTTTTACCACATCCTTTATCTCTCTTCCACTTCTTAGTTGGACATCTTCTATTTGTTCATCATTTTTCTCTTTAGAGTTGATCTCAGTATTGTTAGGAAGTGTTCCTTGGGGGTCTGTAGCAATGTGAATTAGCAATTTGTCCAAGTTGATTCTCTATGTTTCTAATCGCAACATTTTGACTTTGCAATTGGTTTTCCATTTGTAATATCACTTCTTCTGTAGACAACTTCTTATCCTTAAATTGTTGATCATTGTTAGAGTAAGGTGAATATGAAGGTCTATAATTTGTGTTCCCCTAATTATTCAAACTTCCATTAGGATTTGCATGATTATTTTCCCATGGTTGGTTTCCACCCAAAGTAGTGTGATACCGGTTAAAATTCGGATGGTTCTTCCAACTTGGGTTCTAAAAGTTAGAATACGAGTTATTTATGGTATTTAAAGTCTCGTATGATAAGTTAAAATCAATAAGATGCCCTAATGAATTTTCCTCACTTACTGGTGTAAATTGAGGTTGATTCATTCCAAATTGGTCCAACTTTCTTAATATTGCAGCAACCTGAGATGTAAGAATTGCAACCTCATCTGTCTCATGAAGACTTGCTATATTTTTAGGATTTACCCTTGTAGAGGACCATTGAAATACATTTGTAGTCATTTCTTCAATTAATGCATATACTTCATCAAATGATTTTGACATTAATGATCCACCAGCGACAGCGTCAATTATAAACTTAAGGGATCCTACTAACCCATTATAAAAAGTTTAAATGATTAACCAAATAAGGAGGCATGGTGTGGACACTTTCTTTGGAGTTCCTTAAATCTTTACCATGCTTTGTATATTGATTCCCCTTCATACTGATAAAATGAGATAATATCATTTCTAAGTTAAGTAGTCCTTGAAGGTGAAAAATACTTAGCTAGGAAATTCTGAGTTAACTCTTCCCAATTTTTAATAGTGTCAGGTGCTAATGAGTATAACCACATTTTAGCCTTATCTCTTAGTGAGAAAAGGTAAAAGTCATCGTCTGACATGTCGTTATAACAAAATGTAGCACAAAGTCTTAGAAAACTGAATAAGTGTAAATAGGGATCCTCCAAAAAAGTTCCCCCAAACTGATTTTTCTGCACCAATTGGATAATATCTGTATTTATTTCAATCAAGTCAGCTTCTACTACAGGGTTTGTATACTTGAGTGAATTTCATTTGTCGTAGGATTTATATAATCCCTCAAAGATTTATGATGATTTTTTAAGTTATTATTTTGAATGTTTTCTATTTACATTTCTAGTTCTTCAAGTCCTTTCTATTTTTTGATTTTTTCTTTTTTTCTAACTCAGGATCATAAGGTACAAGTCCTACGAAACCTTTATTTCACATATGCAACACAACAAACAATCCATTAACAGTTAAACAAATAAAATAAAAGGTATATTACATAACAAAACATTTTCACAAACACCTTTTTTCTTACACAAACTATTTTGTCACAACACTTTTTCATAACAAACAAAAATACGTTTCACACAAAAATATTTTTTACGACACTACAGTT
>NW_018229047.1:0-2590 GCF_001263595.1 Phalaenopsis equestris
GCAGCCATTCTCAGATAGTGACTATGAGATCCTTCTCGAAAAACAAAGAGGAGTGAAGAGGCTAAGAACCTTCTAACTACTCTTTCAAAAATTTGTATTATGGTGAGCGCTTTGACTCATTTGTGCAGTATATTCTAGCAACAAGAGAGTATCCAAGTTTTTTTACATTTGTCAAATTTTGTTGTTTCATATTCCTTTTATCCACTTGACATAAACTTATTTATTTCAGATGTCTAAAAAGATAGATCATGGAGTGGGGTTTCAACGAGTGAAGAGATGAATTTGTCAATATCAAGTTCCTCTTGGGCGAGTACAAACAACGACATGTGCCTAAAATCGAGGAAGTTGCAGCCTTTGAATCTTAGTTGAAAGGGTTTAGGAAAGAGTAGTCCATGATGGTGACTTCCCTCTCATTGCAACTTCAGATTTGAAGAGTACTTAGGAGGAGTTGGTGGAGGCACATACCAACCTCAATTAGAGCAACAAGAGTTTGAAGGCCCTAAGATCTAAGAAGTCAACGCTTTAGGAGCATAACCAAAAATTGAGGTCCGATTAGAAGACTTATATTGTTGGAGTCGAGTTGAGAGATGTAGAGAATTTTAAAAGCTTAATTGAGTTCAGGAGCAACATTTAGAATTATGCATAAGTGACTCACGACCATATATATGATGTTGAGGTAAAGGAGCTGCAAAAGGGGCGTGTAGAGGAGGGATTCATCTGGAGCTTCTTTAAAGGGGACTCAAGCAGTATACCTTCAGATAGGGCTTAACGTAAGGGGACTTACCCCGAACCAGGCTTTAGATGATCCTCATTCAAATTTTGAAGATGATGGTATCGAGAGTAAGTTGAAAAAGCTACTCTCCAGTGATGACGATAAGGAAAACATTGATGTCAATTAGCATTCTAACTTTTCTTTACTCTTATTTTTTTCTTCTTTTAAGCATATTTATCTATGTTTTCTTGCATAAACAAGATCGATGTAGTCGTTGGATATGTTATCAAATGATTTCAATTTATTGGCTACATACCCCACTTTGTGTTTTCTTTTTGTTTGAGCATTCATATGACGTTAAGAATTATTATGACAACAATGAATTAAATCAGCTTTGTTTAGGTTCTTCTTTCATGTTATCAAGGGTGTAAAATCCTAAGGATTTCTGATCCATCAGAAGGCAGACGCGAAAAAAAATCCAACGACTTTTGATCTATCCCGCGTTGTGCATTAGAGCATTGTTCAATGATGTTAACCTATATGGAGAAAGCTGACGGAAGTCCACCAATAACCTTTAACCCATCCATGGTTGCTAGTCAGAGCGTTTCCCGCTTGTTAACATATATTGAAGGGGATCAGAGTAATCCGCCTGTGACTTTTAACCTGTTTAGAGTCATTTATTAGAGTGAGATTCGCCAATACTGACCCGTGCGGATAAGGTTGGATTGATCATGCTCTGACTAAGATACAACTAAATTTACATATTTCTTGGGCCTAGGACTTGAATTAGTTCACAAATGAACTATAATTTTATCTAAAGGTAATATCTGTATAGAGAAGACATAAAAGAGAAATCATATTCATTCAATAAAGTTGGGAGTACATTAACTCCATTTAGGAATATAAATAAAAAGGGCAGTGAATACAGCTGGAAAGATAACAATGCAAGATGCATAATGATAACTTCGTGACTAGGTGGTCACTAGGGCTGTCAAAACGGCTCGTTGTTCGTGAACAGCTCGTGTTCGGCTCGTTAAGAAGCTCGAGTTCGGCTCGTTCGCTAAGTTAACGAGTCGAACACGAACAACGTGAACAAATATTTGTTCATTCTTGTTCAGCTCGTTTTGTCTCAAAATATTTGATGAGTAGTATTTAATTTAATTAACTACAAGGCTACAAAGATTTATAATCAATTAAAAGAATTATTGAAGAAAATAGAATAAAAAATATTAAAATAGATTCAAATGATGTTTTAAATCTTGCCCAATTGTTAACATCTTATAACTACGTGATTAGGGTTGTCAAAATGACTCTTTGTTCGTGAACGGCTCGTGTTCGGCTAGCTAAGCAAACGAGTCGAACACGAACACATTTTTTGAGCTCGAAATATAAAAGAGGCTCAGCTCGTGTTCGGCTCGTTTACACCCCTAGTGGTCACTGATAGTATTTGTGAAGATTCTCCGCATTCTAAGCTTAGGGCAGTGTCTTTCCCTCAGGTTCCTTAAGCTTGAATGTTCCTTGCTTAATCGAAGTTATCACAGTAAAAAGATGCTTCTAGAGATAGGTCAAGATTTAACTCTCTGGTTGAAGAGGTGGGCTTCCCTTTGGTGGTAGGAAGTAATCTTGAGAAGGGCTGCATTGCGTGTCTCGGGGAGAAGATCAGGATTTTATCAAGGCTTGAACTTTAGGTTATGGGACCCCAATATTGACTGGGATGATGACCTCCATATCAAAACATAGAATATACGATGTATCACTAATTGGAGTATGTGAGGTGGTGTAAAAAAATGTGTATTATAGAGTTCTTCAACCCATTATTGCGCCCAGCACCCATCGCCCACTCCCCTTCCCTCAAGTCTTCTCAAGGAGAGTCTTCAA
>NW_018229048.1:0-248 GCF_001263595.1 Phalaenopsis equestris
ATCTGCAACTACAACCGTTTTTTCCTTTTTTTCGAGCTTGTGTAAGGTGTTGAGATCGATTTGAGACAGAACTTATCTTTCTTGTACTGTGATTTCAATGAAATCCTCTGGGGGACGTGCCAGCTCCTTAGCAAGTTTTGCTAGAACATTGGCATGGGCATTATCTCCCCTACGAATCAGATAGAAAGTCACGTAGGGGATTTGCTCCGGTAACTTCATCACTTATCGGTAATATTCTACTAGTCTTG
>NW_018229049.1:0-6085 GCF_001263595.1 Phalaenopsis equestris
ATTTCATAAATTTCAAAATAGATTTAATGATTTCCAATCTGACTGGTCGAGCACACTTTTTATATTTAGGTGGTTGTCTAGTGCACATAGGGTATTAGAAGACCTCTCGACCCAGATTGGGTGTAAGTGCTTTTGTTTGGAGCGTTTTCAGCTTTGTAGCCGAACCTCCCTTCTCTCTTTTCTTCTTGAGACATCTTCCCATTTCGGCAGGTCTAAGTCTCACATCTTAGAGCTCCAGGTAATAGTCACGAGATATAGTTTTGTTCTTCTGACCTTAGGACTAATGAGATTTTTCGTGGACAACATAATTCACAGATTGCTAACCGGGGATTTCTACACGTGTTGGGTTGATTACCTTCACGACTATGTAGTTTTAGGGTCTTAGTGGCTTGGGATGATAGGTTCGAAGTACCCTAACCCGACCACCTCTTCCTTTGACTACTCCTATTGAGCCCATCGCTCATTGACTTTGTTGATATTGATTTGACGACCCGATGCCGATGAACTGCCGCCTATTTGGGATTTGAAGATTTGTCCTCTGCCCTTATGGTCCACATGTGCTTTTGACGTATCGGGATATCCTCGTCGAGGCAATTGTGGTTATTTTGTAGGCCTTATATGTCGATGAGTCTTTATCAATTTGGGATGTGGGAGATACACTCTCTGCCCGATGGCTTAGTGTGAGATTTGAAGCAACGGTACTTTTCCATACTGAATAACATTTCTTTGATGACCTATTTCCCCAGGTCTATGATAATACGTGAAACCCTTTTTATCGAGAGTATTCATGAGTATCACTCAGGATGTATACGTCCCCTCGGGACACTCTTGACCTAAAAAAAAATGTTCTTTTTAGTTCTCTGGTTACAAGTGGCTTATGTAGGGATTTTAATGGATGTCATGTTTCGAGGTATTTCGATCTGATCTTGTTTGGACATATACTCTCAACCCATCACACAAGGATTACCCATATATAAGTTTTTAATCTCTTTTCATTTTTTTTGTTTGTCTATTGTTTGTCGTATTCCATTTCTCTTTGATTCCTATCATCTTCGAAACATTTATATGATTTCGTGAGGGAGATTTATTCGAATAAGGGAATTATACGATAACACATAAATAGAAAAGCTGACGACTCCAAATTGCTAAAAAGAACTGAGAAAAAACAAGCACTATCGAACTTGTCATCCGCCGGAACACTAAAGAAGTCCAAAATTGATCGGTCGTATAACACGACTTTGTCGATTTATCTTGAAGTCATTCGATAGGTGCTTAACTTTCTTCAAGATGCTAAGAAAGACCAAAGGTTTTGACTGGTTGGAAGATTGTTAGCAAGCATTCCAAAAGTTGAAGGATTCCTTGATAATGCCACTAATCCTTCAGAGGGTGAAGCTTGACAAAGAGCTCTCTTTATAATTAGGAGTGGGACCCAAGGCCGTCAGTTCTGTATTGGTTTGAGAAGAGGCTGGGAAGCAATTCATGGTCTACTACACTACCTAAATGATTCGAGGCACGAAACTCAAGTATCTAATTATGGAGAAACTAATCTTTGATTTCATTATCTCTATCACAGGCTTTGGTTATTCTTCCAAACACACTCTGTCTGAGTTATTACTGATCACCCATTGAAATCATTGTCATTGAGTTGGAACACTTCGGCCGGATCCTGAATTAGATCATAGAGCTAAGCGAATTCAATCTATCAAACGTGTCCAGAACGACCATCAAAGCACAAGCAGTGGCTGATTTCATGACTAACTTTTTTCGAATAACCCAGACTTGTTGAAGTTGACATTGGTAACCAAACATGGGTTTTGCACATCGGCGGGGCCTCCAACCAGATATGAGTTGAAGTCGGACTGGCATTGAGCAGCCCTATTAGGGAGCACCTCTATCATTTAGTCACCATCAAATTAGAGGTTATTAATAATCAAGTAGAGTACGAAGCTTTAATAATTAGCTTGTGTTTTACTCACGTAATGGGATTTCGACGCCTCCTATTAAGTCTGATTTGTGGATGGTGTTGAACCAATTGAACATATAGTTCAAGACTAGAGATGAAATGACAACAAAATACCTCAGAAGGCTAAAATGAAGATTTGGAAGTTCACTGACTTCAAAATTGAACATGTCAGATGGGATGATAATCATGTCACTGATCTCCTATCTAGATGTATTCCCCTAAGGGAGGGGACCCTTTAGAAATTAGTTTGTCCAACTATCAAGGAACCCGAGGTGATGGAAGTAGAATCCGATGAAATAAAGAGCTGGGTAAACCCTTACATCATATACTTGAAAATGGGAAAAATTGCTGAAGAAATCACTAATCGAAGGACATTTAACTTGAAGGTCATACAGTACCTGATGATTGACGAGACTTTTTTTAGAAATTCGATGACCTCACTTTGATAGAGGTACATCAAGGAGAACGAGGCTGAACATTATGGAGAGTGCAGCTCTCACTCTTGAGGGAGGACATTAGCACAAAGAATTTAGTGATAGGGTTATTTCTAGCCAACACTCTTGAAGAACACAAAGAAATTTTCAGAAAATGTGAGCAGTGCCAAATTTACACCCCCTTGTAGCACCAGCTAGTCCATAAGTTGCAGTCAATCGTCAGCCTCAGACCCTTCAGCGTTTAGGGAGTTGACATAATCAGATTGTTTTCTCCTTTGAAGTATCGGTGCAAATTCCTCCTGGTCACGACAGGCTACTTCTCAAAGTAGTTGAAGTCAGAGCGATGCTTAAGCAAATTACAGCCGGAGTCGTTCTAAATTTAATCTGGATGAACATTATTTATCGGTACGGGCTCCCCTTAATACTCATAACTCACAAAGAAACACAATTTACTGATCAAGGAGTAAAGGGCTTCAACCAAAACCAAAAAATCAGTCTGAAATTCACCTTCGTATTGCATCCTCGAACAAAAGGCCAAGCCGAAGCTGATAGCAAGATCATTCAGATCTTACTAAGAAAGACGATAGAACGAGAGAAAATTAAATGGCAGACTTACTCTCATCAACCTTGTGAGCCATCCAGACCACCCCAGTGACGGCGACCAGTTAAGCTCCTTACGAGCTATTGTATGGGATGGAGGCTATGTTGTCGATCGAGTACAACCTCCACAACCGAGTCATGACAACCTCCACATGCATTGAAGAGAACTTGGCATGGTGGTAGAAGGCAAATGGCGACACTCGACTTAGCAGAGGAGAGCCAAACAATATTGCCCCTCAAGTAGGAAGAAATTAAAAGATGCATCACACACTACTACAACCATCACATTAAGGAGAAGTCCTTCAGCTCAGAGGTCCAATATTGAAAGTTGACCCAACTGTGCACGTGGTCAGTCGGTTGGCAAACTGGACCAGACCTGGACGAGGCCATTTATCATCATCCAACAGATTCCACCAGGAGCCTACAAACTAAAGACTTGCACAACGAAAGGGGTCTCATGAACTTGGAGTGAAGACGACGTATAACCTTTATTTCCTTAGAAAATATTCATTTTACCCAAAGATTAATGAAAGAAGTTTCAGTCCACATACTTATAAATTTCTCAAGACAGTAATGAACATGCTATTCAACTAAATTCTTTAACGCAAAATTTTTAGGTTTAGTAAAGCACTCGAGGAACTTGGGACCCCCCTAATGACCCCAATATGCATGACACTCAGAGAACTAGTAACAGAAAAGTAAAACCGACAACTGATTGGTAAAACAACCATCTAAAATCTGGCAATGACACAAGATGTTTGATTGGTAAAAAATCATCTATAATTTGACGATGACACAATGTCTGTTCGATAAAAAAATCATCTAAAATCCTACAATGACACAAGATGTCGAAATGTTAGAAAACTCAAAAAGGCCGGTTCATAGCCAAGCACTATAATTTTTATCTCCTAGCTTAGCAAATGCATAGTCCCAGAGGCCGTTCCGTCCTCTTTAGCGACAAGATCCACACTAAATAGCATGTAAATTATCCTGGCGGCAAGTCTCAACGAGTACCCCCACAAAGGTAGCAAAAAGATCCACACCTGGCGAGAGGTGAGGATAGACTGAGGCTCCTACTTAGTCGAAAGAAAGGGATTGAAGTGAAGGGTAAGACTTGGACTGAGCAACCAATGCAAACCAGAGATGGTAATAATATCACATCTTAAAACTTTGCCAGCCAACGTGTCCCTAACAACCAACTAGTAAAATGGAAATAAAAGCAACATAAGGTTAAAATGGTAAGTAAAAGAACCAAAATAATTGCTTCATTTGATATGATAAAATTTATAAAAGTTTTTTATGTTGATCCTTTTACAATGGCTATTGGTCGAAGCCTATCAAAATAAACAAAACTCTTTCTTAAGCTTCACAGGAACAAAAAAAATAAGGAAAAAACCAAGCCGTTGAACCACCATCACCACCATCTCCTTCGCCCACTCCTGCAGATTCCTCACTGTACTGTTATGGGTTAGGAAGAATGGTGGACAAATACTCCAGATCAGTCCACTTCGAGTCAAACATGCCTTCCAAAAAATTATGGGTGTTCAAGGATATGCCCACATGAAGTTATTGGGAGATACCCTTGACATGCTCCACCACGGTCACCATCTCGGTCGTCGCATCCTTCAAACTTTTATTTTCTTGCTCCAGAGCTATGAATATTTCCCTATACTTATTGTTTTCTCTCATCTAGGTTTCGATGGAAAACTTCAGCTGCTTCTTCGTCTGGTTGGCTCTTCTTACAGTCTTCTTGGCAGTCGGTAGAGAACCAAGCCTCCGTCCTCCGCTTGGTTTCACAGGCATCAGATGCTTTCCATAACTTGTCAGTCATGACACTGAATCTCTCGCTCCACAAAGACTTGTTTAGAATGTCATCATACATGTACTATTGGTGCATTGATAGCTCCTCCTGACCCTCAATCATCTACTCATATTCCCTTAGAGAGTTAGTTAGTTAGGCAATTTCTTCAAGTTTTTTTGGGAGCATGCGATCAATAAGATGCCAATCCTCACCCTCCTTAACAAAAATTGAGAGAATTTCTCTTCCAATTTTTCATATTGTTATGTAGTCTCACGTGGCAAAGGCGTGAACCCACGTAGAACATGGTGTAGCTGTCTCAATCAATCTTGAAGTTGAAGAAAAGGTCAAATGATCATGAAGTGGGCAAGTCAGAGGAAGACTACAAACATAATCATGGTGGCAATGGAGCTTGACATCATTTGTGCGGGAATGATGCCTGCCAATTAAGGATTGCCCGCAACTCTTAAATAAAAGGCCTTTGAAGCTCACATTTAAATTGATCTCTATTAAGATATAAGTACATGCCATAATTATCAATCGCTCAACCATCACTTCCGATCGGCCTCCACATCACATTATTTATATAAATGCAAAAGATTGAGCTGAACGACTAGCATGCAGTCAGTCGAACACTTAGACACAACAAAGCCTCCCGAGCCC
This sequence comes from Phalaenopsis equestris, assembly GCF_001263595.1. Taxonomy (NCBI): domain Eukaryota; kingdom Viridiplantae; phylum Streptophyta; class Magnoliopsida; order Asparagales; family Orchidaceae; genus Phalaenopsis; species Phalaenopsis equestris. Next base: position 5,459 of record NW_018229049.1, read on the forward strand.
CCTCTCGTCGACCAACAAATTATCAATCACAAATTTCCGATCAACAGGAACGGCCGAACCGATTACTTAATTATTTATTTTTCCATTTAATGGTTTTTTTAAAAATCTTTATTTACTTTTACTAGACTGAAACAAGCACCGGCACAAATAAACAAGTAAAATAAAATCAACCTCCTGGTCAAACCTTTAATTAGTCCAATCCTACGTAAAATATATCCCTGACCCATTCCTTTTTTATTCCCATGACGCTCGCCATGAAACCGCATGCCCATCCGCTCCTGTCGAGTGGACGGTCGAATCCTCGCCGTTCATTCCCTTCCCCCACTAACCCTCATGTCGCCTCTCAACTGAAACTGTTCACTGAGTGTTAAGAATCAGAAAATAAAAAGAATTAAAATATTCAAACTGCTAAACTCCATCACGAAACGCCAACTCCGCGGAACCGCCCAATCTTCCCCCGCATTATCCGCAGACTTCGTCAAACCGCAAACAACAGTCTGTGGACCCCACAAGACCGTTGCAAGCTTCCTTACAGGCCAAGCCCGTTACTTAGGAGCGAAGCCCGCGAAGGGTTACGAGACAGTTGGAAGCGGCTGGAGAAGCCAACCCTCACCGACCGCAAGGGAT
>NW_018229049.1:6446-7265 GCF_001263595.1 Phalaenopsis equestris
TTTAAATAAACGAGTCGACCACGAAAAAGCTTTAAAAGGTCGAATTATAAACGAGCTGAACACAAACAACTCTTTGTTCGCTCATGTTCGGCTCGTTTTAGCTCGAAATTAAAAAAAAATATGTATAATTATTTATATAATAATATATTACATATATTATTTATATAATAATTATTATATATATTTATATCTAAGTTTAAATCATAACATCTTGTGTGGTAATGTGATTAGTGTATTCTTTTATGTACATTTTGTCCATGTTCGAATCCCACATTTTACATCTATTCTTTTCTTTAGTTTTTTTCGAGCCAATTTCGAGCCAAACACAAGCCAAACACGAACACAAATATTTAAATCGAGCCGAACACGAACACACTGTTCACGAGCCGATTTCGAACACGAGCTATTTTGAACGAGCTGAACACGAGCCGAGACAAGCCCAGCTCAAGCTTGCTCAAGCTCGGCTCGTTTATAGCCCTACTTTTATCTCTTTAATTTCTATCAGAATTATTTACTGCATACTAATAATTAGAGCGTTGTACTTCACCTCGATGTTGATACAACTTTGATTAATGATATGAGAACCTTATCATCTGATGATCAGGGGTTAGGGATATCACTCTTATTCATGTTTTGTAGAGGATGACAGATTGTGAATCAACACGCTTCTTGACAGATGAAGCATCATCGAAGCAGAACTCCCAACAACATTTATCTTGTTCTTCTAAAGTCATGATTTGTTTATCAGGTAGATTATCATTTAGTGAAGCATCAGAATCTAATAAATGTGTCACTAAGAAATCTGTCGAAGCTTGACCT
>NW_018229050.1:0-328 GCF_001263595.1 Phalaenopsis equestris
CCAATAGGTGTGTTGGTGGACTAGTTCCGCTTGGGGCGTTGTGCGTTGTGAAGTTGGTCCCGCAACGGGTCATAACTTTGCATTTCTTCGTCTCCTTCGTGTTTGGTTTGCTTTTCTGTGAATCAAGCCAAGTTTTTGTGTCTCTTCGCGCTCGTTTAATTTGTTAATTGCAACTCTTTAATGCTTTAATCACAAATAATTAATAAATTTGAAAATTAAAGGATATGCCCGGTTCACAAGACAAGTGCGCCAATTTGAGTACTGTCGAAACTGTAAGACACGGGACATCACTAACGTTCGAAAATTCTTCAAATGACAGGGATAATGT
>NW_018229051.1:0-19802 GCF_001263595.1 Phalaenopsis equestris
TGAGAGCACCAACATCTATTGCTTTCATGTTCTGAGTGTTATAGTTTAATACAGCTCTATCCTTCGTTACATAGGTGAGATGATTTGTGGGCAGTAATTTAGCAAAAATGAAGTGGTCTCATACCTTTGACTGGATAGTAAACATGGAAGCAGATAAGTTAACTTTCTTATTATTTTTAATCCTCCATTCGCCTATTTCATCAGTCATATAGGCAATCACTTCATCCTAAATTTATTACAAAATACATTTCTCAGCCCATAAAAAGCATTTATCCTTTCTCCAGAAAATTCAACTTACTTACCTCTTACAAGGATGTGATCGCCAGCAGTGAACCTCAAGTTACTCAAATTGGCATAAAACTCTTGAATCATTTGTACAATTGCTACTGCAGTGAAGGAGCAGAACCTTTCCCAATTTCTGACAATGATCAACCTCTCAATCTCACCACTTGGGTTAGCAAATGCCCGTTCTTCGATCAATTTTCTTGACTTTATTTGAGTGTTATAAATGTGTTGGGCCTTGAAATTGACAAATTTTAGTGCATCAAAATCACCTGATAGCCTTCTTCTCTCTACTCGTGGAGCCATTGGAAGTTCTATGAAAATCCAAATAAATTACAAAATCACAAATCTAACTCCCCAAGTAAGAATATTTGGAAAGAAACTTTTCACCATGAGTTTTCTTCAAGATTTTTCATAAAAAATCTCAAATTTCAGATTTTCCATAATGTAGAAAAAATCCATGGTGAAAATAAAAATTTTTAAGTTAAAGTGAAGCTCTTACAAAGAGAAGATGAAATCTAAGATTTTTGGGCTGCAAAATCTTCTTTATCGCGCTCAATATGAAGCCTAAGTCAATGTTTAGAGGTAGGAGACGACCCAAGCAGTAAAAATGGAGTTTTACTGTGTGATTTTGTGGTTTTTTAAGCAATCTGCATTTTCAAGAGTTTGGTGCATCTTACGCCAAATATGGCGCACCATGCGCCAACTCTCGATAAATTGGTGCATCTTGTGCCAATGCCTTGATTTTTCCAGATCTCATTTTCTGTGGAAATCTGCAGCACACCGCTTTACGTTTACCTCTAATTAACTCAAAGGAACTTTTATAATCATAATTAAACCTTACTATAACACGAAACCTTCACAAACAAAACAAACCTCACTTTTACATATAAAATTTGTGTTATTAAAAACTAACATTTTTCAAGCCAACAAACATCTAATTCAATGTTCAAAAAAAACCAAAACATCCTAACACTGAAATCTAAACTTCAAAATCAAAATCAAACATAGACAGGGTTCAATAGAAAAAGTAAATGCAATCCAACATAACAAAAAAACTAGAACAAGCAGTACTAGACAAAACATTATGTGCATAGAATCAGTTCAAACATCTTCTTCACTCTCGTCCTCCTGGGTATTTCCCATAGATTGGTAGTGTACATACAAGTTGTAGAAGGGTAGATAAGGAAACTCATCTGTTGAATCTTCCCCAATCCAAGTATGTTTCTTGGACATACGTACCAAACCATCTTCAATACGACCAGTATGATCAAAATGTTCCTTCAGTCTCACCTTCAGTCTCCAATCCAGATGATCCAACATTTCAGAAATATTCCCAATTCTTTGTATAAGATTTTGCACCTCTTTTTCTATCTTCTTGATTCTTTTCAACAGTGCGTTTGAACTAAAATAAGGCTGAATAGCTGATGAATTATGAGATTCTTGATCCATCAATACATTCATATCGTTCTCATCTCTCATTCCAATACAATTGCAATAGACTTCTGGATCCATCGCTTCCAAGAAAGATGCACTTTTTGCCAACTCTTAGAAGGTACTTGCGATTGACTTCACACTAGGAAAATAGTGGATGGATGTCCCAGTCCAGTAGCAAATCCATTGACAATCAAACCTAAAATTGATTTCACAATTATTTCTCTAATGTCAACAGGTTTTCTAGTTTTAATACAGTAGTTCAAAATAACACTTTCCTTAGTTACCTTACTGATTTTAATAGTAGGAAGTAATTTTGATGCAATAAAGAAGTGCCATAGAAACAAGATTTAACAATGATGAAGAAAAACATACATTTCCATCATCTCTGACCTCCCAATTCGCTTCTTCATCCATAAGGTATCGACATAGTTCATTCATATTATCTCTCGTAGGGGTACAATTTGCATAGTGGCAAATAGGCACGTTTTCAATTATAAACATCTTGTTTTTTCTTGAAGGAGTAAATTGCACTAACCTGCCCCACACATAGACAATTTTTTGGTTAATTTCATACAAATTTGCATAAAACTCTTTCACCACAAGGACAATTACCGCGACAGTAGTGTCACGAAGCACTTCCCAGTAAATCTGCACAATAATCTCTTCCACTCAAGTACTCGGTGTGTTGAATCATTAATTCACAAACCCCCATTCTTTGATTAACCTCTTCTTTACTAGAACTCAATAATGCAACTTTTGTGCATCAAAACTGATGAACTTTCTCTGGCTGAAAATTCTAAATCTAGTAGAACTTTTAGAGTGGGACACTATTGGAATATAAATCTAGTTACTCCTCCCTCATTTTCCCCCTAAAATGGACTTTAGAATCCGTTTTTTGGAGTTATAAGGATAAGAACCAGCCAAAAATAGCTGAAAACTTCTTTTTGAAATGTTTTAGGTCATTTTCATCGCCATGGTGCATCATGTGTCGATTCTGGCGCATCATGGGCCAATTCCCAAAAAATCGACATTTAGATTATGATCCAAAAGATTCTCAATTCTTTCCTTATAATTAGGTAAATAAATATGTTTTGAAATTTTTTTCTCAATTTCAAATTTTTCAAAAACACGGACTCTATAAACACTCTATAAAAACAAAAATATAAATATACTTAAACATTCTGAACAAAAACACAAAATCATATTGAATAATGGTAAGTATGGGTTGCCTCCCAAAAAGTGCTTGATTTAGTGTCATCAGCCCGACATTCCCAGTCTTTACTATGGGTGACCCAACTTATAATCTCTATGGAAAATGGTCTTTGACCATCAAAATATGGTTTCAATTTATGCCCATTCACTTTAAATATCCTTCCAGTCTTGGGATCTTCAATATTAACAGCTCCATAGTGATAGACTTTAACAACTCTGAATGGCTCTTTCCACCTAGACTTCAGTTTTTCAAGGAAATAATTTCAATCTTATATTGTATAATAGAACTTCCTATCCAGCTTCATATTCCTTTTTATTGTCTTTTGATCATGCCATTATTTTATTCTTTCCTTATAAATCCTAACATTATCACAAGATTCATTCCTAATTTGTTCAAGCTCATTCAATTAAGAAAAATCTTCTCACCAGTTTCTTTCAAAGTGAAATTAAATTCATTTATAGCCCAATAAACTTTATGTTCCAATTTTACCAGCAAGTGACAAGTCTACCCAAAAATGCATATATAAGGGGGTATTCCTATAAGTGTCTTATAAGTTGTCCTATATGCTCATAATGTTGTATCTAACATAGTATACTAATCCATTTTATTAGGATTTACACTTTTTTTCCAAAATTCTCTTAATTTCATGATTAGATGCTTTTGCCAAACCACTAGTCTAGGGATGATAAGATGTTACAATTTTATTCATTATATTATATTGTTCTACCAATCTTGTAATTATTACATTTCTAAAATGAGATCCTCCATCAATAATGATTACACTTGGCATTCCATATCTTGTCAGAATGAAGGTATAAATGGTCTCATAAAATCCAATCCCCATGCTTCAAAAATTTCAATTTCCAAATTAACATTTTGTGGCATTTCATTTCTTTTTGAAATATTACCTACTCGCTGATTGTTTTTACATATGTATTAACATCTCTAAATTGAGGTAAAGCGATTGCTTCAAAAATTTCAATTTCCAAATCCAATCCCCAATCCCCATGTTTTTATATATGAATTAACATCTCTAAATTAAATAGTCCAATAAAATCCAGATTGCAAAAATTTATGAATAATTCTATCATTCCCAAAAAGACCTCCAAATTTAGAATCATGACATTTTTGGATAATATCATGAATTTATTTGTAAGGCACAAATCGCCTATTTACTAAATATTTGCATTGTTTATATAAATAGGGTTCATCCCAAAAATAAGATTTTGCGTCATGAATGAGTTTCTTTTCCTTTTGTTTTGCTAATCCATATGATAAAATACCACTAATAATATATTTTACAATATCAGCATACCAAGGTATTTCCCATTTTTTTAAAGCATAAGGTTGCTCATCATGAAAAGTTTCATTATTTTATTTTTCCATGTCAAGTATTTCTTATTTTTCTAGCCTAGATAGATGATCAATAATTTAATTATCAGTCCCTTTCTTATCAACTACTACAAAATAAAACTCTTGCATCAGAAGTACCCATCTAACTAATCTCCTAATAAATCTTGGTTTTGCATCCTTCTTTTGCATCAAGTATTTAATAGTCGAATGGTCAGTGTGCAAAACACATTTAACTCTAATCAGATATGACATAAACTTATCAAAAGCATACAGAATGGCTAATAACTCTCTTTCAGTGGTGGTATAGTTAATCTGAGCATCATTAAGAGTTTTACTTTCATAGTATATCACTTTAAAAATCTTATCATATCTCTGTCCTAAAATAGCTCTAATTGCATAATCACGAGCAACAAACATTAATTCAAAAAGTTTCCCCCAATCAGGTGAAATAATTATAGGAGCAGTGATCAAATTTTCCTTTAAAATTTCAAAGCAGCGATCAATTTTTCCTTTAAAGTTTCGAAGGCTTTAAGGCAATCTTGATTAAAGTCAACTCTTGTATCTTTCTCCAAAAGTTAGCACAATGGCTTAGTAATTTTTCAAAAATCTTTAGTATATCGCTTATAAAATCTAGCATATCCTAAAAAGCTCCTAATTTCTCTTATAGTAGTAGGTGAAGGTAAGTTGGATATGTAACCTAAATTTTTGCAGGATCTACTTCCATGCCATTTTCTAGAATTTTATGCCCAAGTAGAATTCCTTCTGCAACCATAAATTAACATTTTTCTCAGTTCAATACGAGATTAGTCTTTTCACATTTTTCAAAACCATTTTGTAAATGATTTAAACATGTTTCAAAAGAACTAAATACAAAAAAATTGTCCATAAAGATTTGAATCCCTTTCTCAACTAAATCACTGAAAATTGATATCAAACATTTTTGAAATGTTGCAGGGGCGTTACATAATCCAAAGGACATTCGCCGAAAGCAAAAGTTTCGTAAGGACTAGTAAATGTTGTTTCTCTTCATCCTTTGGAGCAATAGGTATTTGATGAAAACCGGTATATCCATCTAGAAAAAAATTATATATGTTCCTAGCCAGCCTATCCAACATCTGGTCCAAAAAGAGTAAAGGAAAATGATCCTTCTAGGTGGCTTCCAGGTTACAGAATTTAATTTTCTATAATCTATGTAGATTTGTCATCCAGTGACTTGTCTTGTTGGTATTAATTCATTATTCCTGTTAGTATTAATTCATTATTCTCATTTGTCGTTATAGTTACTCCTCCTTTCATTGGAATACAGAGAATTGGACTTACCCAAGCACTGTCTGAAATAGGATATATTATTCTAGCATCTAATCATTTTAAAATTTGTAGAATATGTAACTCTTCAGTTAGTGGTCATTCAATTACCAATGGGGTCGCAGTGTTGCTTCCCATTTGTGAATTTGCAACATTAGAGTTATTGTTACTCCAACAAAAATTTGGATGATTCTTCTAACCAGGATTACAATAATTGGAGTAAGGATTATTAGAATGATTATTTATTACATTTAAGGGCTCATAAGAAGATTGAGATTCTATCATTTTTTCCAATGAGTTTTCCTAGTTTTCTTCAAGCACAAGTGATGTCTGAAAATAATTCATTCCATATTGATCTATCTTCTTCAATATTGCAAGTATTTATGCAACTAACATAGATATTACATCTGAATCATGAATATTGGCTACTCTTTTTGGATTTACGCTTTCAGAGGGCCATTGAAAATTATTAGAAGCCATCTCTTTAATAAAAGAATATGGTTCATTGAATGGTTTTGACATCAATGATCCACCAACAATAGCGTCAATTATCGATCTAAGAGATCTAACCGATCCATTATAAAATGTTTGAATTACTAACTTATTTGAAAATTCATGGTGTAGACATTTTCTAAGGAGATCTTTAAATATTTCCCAAGCTTCATAGATTGATTCCCCTTCAAACTGATAAAAATATGTAGTATCATTTCTAATCTTAGTAGTTTTTGAAGGTGGGAAATATTTAGATAAAAATTTTTGTGATAAATCTTCCTAAGTTCTGATAGATCCAGGTGCTAATGAGTTGAACCACATCTTAGCTCTTTTGAATTCAAAAGACATGTCCATTGATCCAAGAGACATATCCTTTCATAAGAGGACCTTCCAAAATGTCCATATACACTGGATCACTCTAATGAGTGTTTAGAACAAGTTTTCCTTTTGAAATCCGTGCAAAATTTTTCTCAAACTGCCTTAATCATCAAAAAGTCATCTCTGACGCATCTTGCGTCAGCTCTCTGTCAAACAGCGCATCTGCCGCAAATCTTGCACATCTTACACCAGTTTGTTGAAGACCGCGCCGTTCTGGGTTTTTGCGCATATGGTGCCAATCTGGTACTTCTTGCGCTAGTTCTCTGTATGTTGGCACATCTTGCGTGAATCTGGAGCATTTTGAACCAGAATTCCAAAATTCATTGTTTTGGCTCAAAATTTTGTCCTTTCTCTACTTTTGTTCTAAATATTTAAAATTTATATACCCACAACAAAAACATGAAAATACCCTTCTTTAAAGTGCTATATCACCCAAAATAAGCATAAGAGATATATTTAAAATTACATATTATTTTTGTGTATTAGTACGGCATCCTATTCTCATCTTTTGAGATCGACTATAAGGCCACCTTAAATGGGGTATGACATTCGATTCTCTACCTAATTTTCTTTGAGATAGATATAAGACCAACTTAAATGGGGTATGACATCCTATTCAGATCTTCTGAGATCGGTTTTAACACCATCCTTAATGGAGTATGACATCTAATTCTCTAAATAATTTTTGTTGAGATAGGTATAAGGCCACCTTAAATGGACTATGGCATCCTATTCTCTTCTTTTGAGATCGATTTCAGGCCACCTTAAATGGAGTATGGAATCTAATTCTTTATCTAATTCTTCGAGATAAGTATAAGACAACCTTAAATGGGGTATGTCATCCTATTCTCATCTTTTGAGATCGCTTATAAGACCACCTTAAATGGGGTATGACATTTGATTCTCTATCCAATTTTCTTCGAGATAGGTATAATACCATCTTAAATAGGGTATGGCATTCTAGTCTCATATTTTGAGATCAATTTTAAGATCACCTTAATCGAGTATGGCATCCTATTCTCTACCTAATTCCCTTCAAAATAAATATAAGGCCATTTTAGATGGGGTATGACATCTGATTCTCTACTCAATTTCCTTTGAGATAGGTATAATCCCACCTCAAATGGGATATGCCATCCTATTCTCTTCTTCGAGCTCGGTTAAAGCCCACCTTAAAAGGGGTATGACATCCTATTCTAATCTTTTGAGATCGGTATAAGGCCACCTAAATGGATTATGACATCTGACTCCCTATCTAAATTTCTTCGAGATATCTATAGGACCACCTTAAAAAGGGTATGGCTTCATATTCTCATATTTTGAGATTGGTTTTAAGACCACCTTAAATGGAGTATGGCATTTGATTCTCATTCCAGGATGATACCCAAATTTCAATTCCCATTTTGGGGACAATATTTAAATTTTGATTCCCATTCTCCGAAATTATTGAATTTTAAAATCAAAATTAGAGTTTTCTAACATCAAATTGAATTTAAATCTTCACCGTGACCATCTTTTTTTTCTTTTCCTGACGGTCTTTTTTAGAATTTATTTCCTTTTAATCCCTATCAAGAGTTTCGAATCCTCAATTTTGATCAAATTTTCACTTGCTAATTCCTCAGCGGAAACATCTGTCACTCAATTCTATGCTTTGTTTTAAGTATGTTGGCTTTGACGTCTATATTGGTCATGTTGATCTCTTTGGTCAATGCCAATACGTGCGGTGTGTTTGCCCAACACACCAGACATATTGGGGGTCCATTTGTTGCCCTCACTTTTGGTTGAGGTTTAGTCTTTCTTCTTTAGTAGCCTAAGTTCCAGCCATAGGACTTTTTTTTTATTATTCATAAGGACTAGAAAAGGAACCCTCACCATTAGAAACTCTAAACTCTTCTTTGCTCAACTTGAAGTTCCACATATTGGTCATAACCTTTAGCACTTTGTAGGTGTTGTCATTATGGGGGAGCTCAAGGAGAACCCTCATAGGACTGCTTGCCTTAGAACTAACCCTTGGGTGGTGTGGTCTTGGTTTATCTCACACAAAATTGCACATTACACTTCCACTCACTACCCTAATCCCAAACCTGCTTAACTTTGATCCCTTAACCCTTTAAGAGACTCAAGTAGATGGTCCCCTAGACACACTAGCCTTCGGCTAGGGTTTAGCTAGGACCGGTACATGATGGATCCAAAGTAGGGAATTCTATATGTTCATGGCTCACGTAGGGTGATTGACACCCAAAATTTAACAAAATACCCAACTTAGCCTTTCTCCCCTAAATCTAACAAAAATACCAAACTACCCTTGAAACCCCATTTTTTATCAAAATTCTCAAAATTTCCCAAAATACCCAATTTTGTCTAAAAATTATTTCTAACCATTTGAAACCACCCAAATTGTTCAAAATACCCCAACATTTTCAAAATTACGAAAATAACATTGGTGACCCAAATTGTCCCAAAATCTTCAAAATCATTTCAAATGTTCCCAAAATCAATTTGAGCCACTCCATTAAGCTCAATTTGACCAATTTGACCTATTTTTACAAAGAGCTCCAAATTGCCTTTAAAGATTCAATTACCCCAATTCATCCCCAATGTCCACCAATTTGATCCCATTCTTAACCAATTTCAATTCTAAACTCAAATTCATCATATCTAAGCTATATTGAAGCAAAATCCAAGCCCAATTAAGTCACATTTGAATCAAATTTCAACCTAAATTAAGAAACTCCAATTTGACCCAAAATAAAAATCTCACTCAATTAAACTCCTAAATCTATCCAATTACCCCAATTTATTAAACTCTTTAAAACACTTCCACAAATCAAATTGAACCTTCAATTGGCCTTGGTCAACACTTAATTTAACTCAAAATCAACTAGGACCAAAAATCCCAATTTTGCCCTAAATTGGTCATGTCCCAAAATTCTGCCAAATTGAACTCCATAACCCCAAATTTTTTACCCAATTAATATCTAAAACTCTTCATCACAATCACCTACATTAAATTGAACCATCAATTGGGCCATAACCAAACTCTAGGCCAACTCAGACACAAGTCTAATCCAACCCCCCAAAATTGATCATGAACCCAAAATCTTTTAAATTGAACCTCCAAATCAATTCAAAATCACTCCAGATTATTTTTAAATTCATTATCACAATCATCTACACCATTTTTATCAATAAATTGAGCTCAATGTCATGGCTAGTCAAACCTAAACCCAACTCCAACCCAAAATGCCCAAAATTGAACCCATGCACCAAAGTTGACCAAGTCAAGCTAAATTGATAAAACTAGCCATTATAGCCACCATTTGGACTCTAGTGACTAGGCTAGACACACCTAGCCCACCCTACATGAGCTATGGATCAATGGTCACTTGATTTAAGTGATCTCCATCTTTTTTTGACCTGAACCAAAATAACCTTGTCGTTATGCCTTGACGTTAGGAGTTAACCATCATTAGCCTCCCCCTAGACACCCTGAGCCCAGAATTGACTTAACTTTGGCCAGCCACCACCTCAATTGCTCAAAATAGCCATGTTAAGAGAGCCCCAAGTAGACAATACTCAAAATTAAACCTCTTTGTGTTGCCTAAGACCTGTTGGCCATTAGAGTTTTTCTTCCCTCTACCTCAGCAAGCCTTTGTACCCATTGCCAAGCCCTGAGCTCCATCAGGCTGCCATGGATATAAATTGACTCCTTCATGGAATAAGGGGAGAGTACTGGAAACCTAGGGGAAACTCTACCAAAGTCTCACTAAAGATTCTCAAAACCTTCCTAAGTGCAATCCCACTGTTCTCTAGCCCTGATTCACACTGTTCAGAGGAAATTTCATCACCGAAATTTGCCCTAAAACTAGGACAAATTTCTCATATGTCTTGTTCAAAATCAAATCTAGACTTCTTACCATCACCTAGGAGCTCATATGAAGGCTCGTTGGACTCCTCACAAGCTTCTCCAACCATCTATTTGTGGCCTCCTTTCTCAGACAAAGGTATTATTCTCTCACCTTAAACTGAGCTTAATTTGATTCTCCATGCATTTAGACTGTATCTCATACCATATAAACCACAAGGATGTGTTCAACTTGAGTAGATGAAGGTGTAGGAACAAACCCCATGCGATTTAGTTGAGTCTATCTTGATAGAGGAGATATTCTCTAATTTTTCCATTGCAAAGAGCATCTTTGTGCTTCTAACCCTAATTTTCAAGCTTGGATGGTTGTTTTGGTTTAAATTAATTCTGTAAAATAAAATATCACTTTGAAATTTATGAGATAAATTTTAGTAGGTTTCCTATGGTTAGAGGAGCTTTGTAAGAATGTCATGATGGTTTGAATAATTTTGTATATTTCTATAATTATTTAAATGTGTATAAATTATGTTTATTTATTTAAATTAAATGCTAATAAAAAATTGATAGACTTAATTACACATTGTGTAGAAAAATCATTACTATAAAAATTTGAAAGTTTTTTTATTAAGTTTGTGTACTAAAGTTGATTTTAGAACAAAATTTGTATTTTTGAATAAAAATAATAATATTAAACTGAATACATTTAGCAAATTATGAAAAGTGATTCTCTGAGTTTCTTGTGATCAGGGGCTCCTAGGAAAAATAAAAATTATTTTTGAAAAAATACTTCATTTTTTAACTTTATTTTAAATTAAATTAATTAAAAATAATTAAAAAATTCCAAAAATATAAAAATGGTTCTAAATGTGCCTACTGGTTCCTTAATCACTTAGGACTCATTACAATAATTTTCCTAATTTTTTCTAAGTTAAAAATAAATTTTTAAAGGCCAAAAATGTATTTTTCTTACTTTTTATTAAAATTATTATAATAAATAAATTAAAAAATCATAAAACTATAAAATATATATCTTTAAGTTTCCTGAACTCAGAGAGGTTTAATATAAATATAAAAAGTAATTTTTGTAATTAATACATATTTTTTCATTTAATTAAATCACTAAAAAATCAATAAATAATTATGAAATTAAATTAAAATTTAATTCAAAAATCATGGAATTTTTCCTAAGTGTTCCTTTGACCTAGGAGAACCTCTAATATTTTTCCCATAAACAAAAAAAAAACTTTATTTTTATTTATAAAATAAATCAATGCTGAAAATCCTATTTTCTAAGCTAAAATAATTATTTAAATTAAATAAAAATTTGAAACCACATTTCCTCCTCTGATGTTTTAATTGTCCCATGGGTAGTACTCTAACATTTTCGAAGTCATTTGTTTTATCCTTAATGAGTTACGAGGTGGAGAGCCCCAAGGGTAAAATGGTCATTTTAGATTTTGATACCTTAATCAAAATTTAGAAATCAAAATTTAGAATTAATCAAAGGGAAAAATGGGTAATTTTGATCCGAATGAATATTTTTGGGTGATTGAAACATAATGGGTTAAAAGGTAGAAATCAATTTTCCATGTTTCCATGATAAGAACAAAATTATAATTTTTTAAATTATTGAGACTTGGAAGTTAATCAAAATGAAATGATTCTGAAGTGATGGGCATCAGCTGGGAAGATGATGACTCACTCATTTTAAGCCCATAATTGATGATAATATGATATTTTAATAAGGATATGTATCACATAAATTAAAAATTTAAAAATTGCCAATTCTCCCATTGAAATTTTGAAGGGCTTTGTAGTGATCTAAGCACAATATTTAAACTTGCTTGATGAGATTTAAAGAAGTAACATGATCAATGATAGTACTTCTAAGCAATACGAGCCCAACTTTAGCAGTGGGTACAAAATTTTTAATGGCTTAAATTTCCTTAAGGGCATTCACCTACAAAACCCTCAAGTAAAATATCAACTGATCAACCATGTACCATATCCTTAGGATGATTAAAATGTTAAGGTTCACTGAGTGATGGGGTAATTTTAACTTGACCTTGGATGATTAATGAAACATTATGATAAGTTAAAAATGAACTTGAAATGTTTCAAAAAATCTTTAAAGCAATTTAGGTTCATTCTCCGGACACTTTAAGACCTCTTGAATATTTTTAAGGACAAATTGAACTTGCTGTATTTTATTCTAAAATCATCCACTAAGATCTTTAAGGACTCAATAAGTAATTCTTTGGAGTCTTTTATGTATACCTTCATCTACTCTTGTAATTTATTTAATTTTTTGCAAAATTATATACATGTTGCAAAAGCTAATCTTTCAGCTGGAATGCTGAGAAGATGACAGGTACACTTTTACAGAGTTATTTAATTTCTATCATTTTATTTCCTGCAATTTACTTTTATTGCAAAAATATTATAATTGCTTGGGTATGCACCTTACTTTACATGTAAAATTAAAACAACCTCTCAAAAATTAATCAACATTTTCAAAAACCTAAAACAAATTATTTCAAAGGTAATAATAAATCCTTTGAAATTCCACCAAACATAAAATGTCCTTTTGAATTTATGGGAGACCCTCAGAAGAGGTAACTCACATTTGCCAACGAGATCTCCCAAGTTTAAATGGGTTTCATAACTCATTTAAGCTAAATAAATTCAAAAGAAAATAGAGATATAGGAATGAGGAAATTGTGGGATCCAAACCGGTGTCACTCTAATCAACTTTAACCCCCCAACCTTCATAACTATTGAACTTCAACTTATCATTTAAACCCTTAAACCTTATATTTTAGGACTGCTACTTTGTCGAGGAGGTTAAACTTAACTCTGTGGGCAGTAATCTACAATAACAATCTGCAACTGCATGAGGATCTAGAACAACACATATTTCATTATAGTTAATCAACGAGCCATGGGGCTTCGAGGTCGTCTGCCTTGTGCGACATAAATCCTCAACTTTTTTTAGGCCTTTATATAGCCCTGCTATATAATTTAAGCCCTAACTCATTTTAGGATTCCGAGGTTGTCGTCTGTCCCATTCATCACAATTTAAATTATCATATTTTCCAGGCTATTTGTGCAACCGTCTCACATAAATGTAAGCCCTAATTAATAAAATTGGCAGGATGAAACATTCAATAATTCTCTTTGAAACCAAAGCCAAACAATAGGATAGCTTGGGAAGTCACCAAGGTTCTCCTCGGGATTTATGGCATCTCCTAGTTCTTCTTCCTTTAGATTCCATAAAAATGTTCCAAATTTGAGTCATTCCCCATTCACACCTTTTTGTCCGGTCTTTTGAAAAGTCCTATCCCTTTAAAATTTTTGAAGGCAATATCCTTGATTTTTATTAAGAGTTTTCTTAGGTGACTTCGGTTATCTAAGATGTAATTAACTATAGGGGCTTTACCTTATAGGAAAGTTTTAAGAACCCAGCTTAATATAAACTCTATTTAATTTTTCGTATTAAAAAGGGGAACTTGTCGGTCAACATAAATAATAGTTATATTTTGCAGACTTAAACGGATGTCATAAATTCTTTAGTTTATTTAATTGAACCTTACAGTAGGTAGTCTATTTATTATTTGGGATAGATGCAATTTGGCGGTATTAGGCTCGTTTATTTAAACAACTAAAGATATGAGATTGGTTCGGTCTTGTATTTTCAAAATTCAAAATATTACTTTTTAATATTATATATATATATAAAAAGAAAAGAGTTACAAAAAAGGAAGGCACTAACAAGGCACTTTCCAAAAGTTAAGAAGAAAAAACTCTTATGAAAGTTTGATCAACTAGATCTCCTTTCAACAGTAAATCTAAAGGAGTGGTACAAGTATCTATCAAGGGATTCTAAGAGTGTAGGCCAGCATTGGCAAGCCAATGTGCAGGTCTGTTACCTTCCCTCCATGTATGAGAAATTGATAGCCTAAGCTCCAGGCTCAAGGATTATATGACAGTAATCCAATTAATCAGATATCAAGGGGTAGGTATCCTTCCATCAAGAATGCTGATTAAGGTCAGTGAATCAGTTTCAAAAATTAATTTGTTCCAGCTACATTTTTTGGCCAAGAACACTACCCAAAAAATAGCTTGAGCTTCTGCTTCTAAAGGGTCCTCAGCTCAGGCAATAGACTGAAAGTAGAGTAAACATTCCCCACTGTCATTTTTGAATACCCCTCCAACCCCTGCATTAGGAGAAATGAAGCTTCCATCAGTGTTACCTTTGATCCAACCCTTAGGAGGGCAGCTCCAATGAACAAGAACAAACTGTATTTTCCTTGAAAAGCTGGTGGTGGTTGTGCAAAGGATCTCAGGAAGTTTCCTGTGAAAATACAGCTTCTACAGATATCTGTAGCAATTGGTATCAATGACAGTGGTATCCACATGGGCTTCATCATATTTCAGCTTATGTCTACCCATCTAAACAAATCAAGAAGTGATGCAAGGGATGGGAGGAGAGCTTGGGCCTGCCAATCTTTCCATCTTAGGGAAAAGTCATACCAGGACAACTGCACAGTATTAAGTTTCAGTCTAGGCAAAAGGAGGTTCTAAATTTGCTGAACAATGGAGCAGTTGAAGAACAAGTGTTGGAGAGTCTTTTCTTCAGTTTTACACAGGCTGCATCTGGAGGGGCCTCTCATGCCTTTTAATTTTAAGATGTCATGAGTGGGAATGAAACCATAGAATAATCTCCAATAGAAGAAAGCCATAGAAGGTGAAAGGAACCTATTCTAAACACATTTACCCCAGGAAACCTCTTGTTGAGGAAAGCAGAAACTAGATATGGAAGGAGAAAAATTCTGAGATACCTTCTTTTTCACTATAAGTTTATCTTTCTTGGATCTGTCAATAGGTCTTTTAGAACTTTATTGAGTTATCTATTATCAAGGATGTTCTGAATAGCTTGCTGGTTCCAACCTCCACAAGGCCATAGGTCAGCCACCTTGGTTGTAAGGCTGAAAGGAGAACAAGGTAAAGGAGTGATAATTCCTTCTCTAGTCCAAATATCCAGCCACAAATTAAGCTGCCTTCTCCCATTTCCCAAATAAAAAACTGTTCAACCATAGATCTCATCTTCATCATGTTTTTTCATGCTCTTGAATCCCTCAATTTATTAGTCACAAGAGAAGGATGCAGATCGTTGCAGTATATTCCTTTCAAGAATAGAGCCCAAAGAGAATTCTGTGCTCTAAACATAATCCAGAGTTTACCAAAGTTGGTTTGGGTAATCTGCTGGAAGCTTTTAAACCCCAGCCCACCAGCTCTAGTGCTGCCATAAATTTTTTGCCACCTCACCCAATGCACCTGCTTTCTCTTGACCTTCCCATATGACTCTATTAAAAGTTCTTTAAAGAGTAGATTGGATGGATTTCTTCATGACAGATACTTAAGAAATATAAGATGGAAGAGCAGCCAAAATACTTTTGAGGAGGGTAATTCTTCCCCCATTAGAGAGGAAAGAGTTAGACTAGCTGTTAAGTTTGTCCTGAACTTTTAAAATAACATCATCAAATTGAACTTGCATCGTCCTCCCTTTGAGTAGTAAAGTCTCCAAGTATTTTAGAGGAAGAGAGCTAGTGCAAAAGCCAGTAAGTTCAAAAATTCAATGCTTGATATCTGGTTTCACTCTTTTACTAAACACTGCTTGGCATTTTTGTTTATGAAATTTCATTCCAGAACAGTCTTGAAACTTCTCCAGACATTGGAAAAGCAATTTAACTACAGGTTTAGTAGCTTTGTTTAGAATTTAACTACAGGTTTAGTAGCTTTGGCAAATATAATAACTTCATCAGCAAAAGCAAAATGGTTCACAAAAATGTTAGATCTGTGGCTATATAGTGAGTGAGGAGTTTTGCCAATTAATTGGTTCAGCAATCTAGATAAATAATCAAAAGCAATTATGAAGATAGTGGGGGATAAAGGGTCACCTTGCTTGGGTCACCTTGCTTGATACCTCTAGCTTGATACCTCTAGAGGCTATGAAGAAGCCTTAAGACTTCGCATTAATGAAAATAGAATGATAGTTGCTATTTAGCCACTTATGGATCAAAGAAATAAAAAGTTGAGAGAATCCCGTTGTAGATAGCACCTCCTCAATGAATCCCCAATGTATGGTATCATAAGTCTTTTAGATATCAAGTTTAAAAATAAAATTCCCACCTCTACACTATTTGCCCAAATTCAGGACTAATTCTTAAGCCAAGAGAGCATTCTCCACTATGCTTCTCCCTTGTACAAAGGATGACTGATTTTCACTGATGAGATGATGTAAATGAGGCTGCAGTCTATTGAAAATCACCTTGCTAATAATTTTAGCCAAAACATTAATAAGACTGATAGGACTGAAATGGTCCCAATAGAGCTTGGAGTTATTTTTGGGAATTAAGGTGATAATATCCACCCCTCTAAAAAAACTTTGCACAGCCTCAACAATATCCCCTTTAATGATCTTCCATGCTTTCTTATAGAAATCTGCTGAAAATCTATCAGGGCCTGCCACTTTGGAGCTGTCAATGGAGGTCAAGGCTGACCAAATTTCAAGTTCCCCAGGAATAGAAGCCAAGTCCAAGTACCTTGTGTAACTCTGATCTTTACTAAAGAGATCTTGCTGAATTGGAAGCCTGAAGACTAGAGGTTGAGTGAAGAGAGTTTGGAAATAAATAATAGCACTAGCAGTAATTAAGTTTTCATACTTAATCTACTGCCCAGAGGGATCCCTAATCTTGTGAATGGTGTTGCATTTCCTCCTATATTTGATACAAGCATGAAAATACTTAGAGTTTCTGTCCCCTTCACAAAATCTGGTCTTAGTAGCCTTTTGAGCATAAAATTCCTCCTGCATACAAATTGCATTCATTAAATTTTCATTAGCCAGCATTAGATCTATTTCTGTAACAGGATTTTTTTCCAGCCTGGTCTCCAAAGCATTCACTTCCTTTTCAGCCTCCTTTACTTTCAAATTGATATCCCCCACCACAGTCCAGTTCAAATTAGACAGTTGTTTACCAATCTTCTTTTGCAACATCCATAGTTTAATCAGAGGATTAGAGTGGTGACAGTCTCTCCACATCAAGGAGATTTGATTAAGAAAATCTTGGTGAGAAGACCACATGTTGAGATATCTAAAGCTATACTTATGCTTGATTAGAGAGGCAGAGATAGTGATAAGTAACGGTCTGTGATCTGATCCTGTCATACTTAGATGTCGAACAGAAGTATGTAGAAACTCACTCAACCAAAGAGAATTGACAAGGATTCTATCCAATCTTCCCTATAAATATCTTCTCCATGTAATCTTGGAACCAGTAAAACCAAGAAAATATTATCATTGAAGCAGTTTATAGATTTAGTATCAGGTGGATTGCCTCCTAGTTTTTCAGAAGGAGCTGAAATGGAATTGAAATCCACACCCACCAACCATAATGAGTTGGAGGATCTACTAATGATAAGAATGCTCTCCCAAAGCTCCAATCTGGCCCTTGAGGCGCTTCCAGCGTAAACAAAAGTGGTCAGCCCCTCCTGACCCCCAAAGATAAACTTGATGTGAAGGAATTGTGGGTGATCCCACAAAATTTGACATAGAACTTCCTTTCTATAAAGTACCTAAATTTTATTATTTAGATTAGCTAAATGAGAGAAACCAAAAATTTTTTTAAGGATTTTCTGGGAGTTTTTGGAGACCATAGGCTCCAAAATAGCCACAAACCAAAACTTATACATTCTATTCAGAGCAATAAATCTATTAAGGGATTTAGGATGTGCCAATCCCCTAACATTCCAACTCAATCGCATAACATTCAAACATAAAAGGTTCATCATCCAATGGAGATGGATTTACCCCTGCTTCTAGATCTTGTCACGGTATCCTTTATTTCATTATGAGTTTTTCTGTCTCTGAATGAGTATGTTCCTCCCTTCACAATGGTCAAATCCTGGTTACCCTTTTTCTTTTTTCTTGTTATTTAGATCTGCCATTCATCTACCAAGGCAGTGTATAAATAATCAATTAAGGTAGAGTCCACATAATAATCCCTATGGACCACCCACCAATTTCCAGCTGAGAAATCTAGGGCACAGAATTAATAGGTTTCTGAGCAGTGTCTGCAATATCACTAGCTATGAGCTGTACAACTAATGGCTCTTGGGGAATTCCTGAAGGGTCAGCTTCATCATAATATCTACTATCAGTAATTTCATTCAGAAGAGTATGGTGGATAGAATTAACAATGACCTTACTTTTGTCTGCATTATCACTCTTAATAATCAAGGAAGTATTAGTGACCTAGTGAATTATAGCAGAAACCCTGGCTTTATTTTCAGAATTGATAGAATCAGGATTGTCAGCAGTAATTTCCCCTTCCCTCACATGCTCCACCAAAGGGTACACAGATAGATCAGCATCCTTTAGGGCCCTAGTATTAGAATTCCTAAGATGAGGGTGTAGTTTTAAACACTTATTATTTAATTCCCAAACATACAACAGTGGAAGCAATAATATGGCTTTTGTTTAGCAATAATTTTCTGCCAATAGCCATTGTGTTCAGTGCCCAACCATATTTCATCAATTGCTCGAAGATTTATGTCCCACTCAACTAGGATTCTGACTACTGAAGGTCTAGAGAAGTTGAAAGTAGGAACATCTAATTTTAGAGGTTTATTCAGAGCCGAAACCAATATTAAACAAAATAGTGTGACTGGAAAAATGAAGCTTTAAGCCTAGAAGTTTAAAACATATAGGGACTATTGGAAGTTCCTTGCTAGGATCAAATTCAGTGGACCACTTTAGATTCTTTGTAGTGTTGCCTTCAATCTATAGAACTGCTTAGAAAAAACTCTAGCATAATCATCTTCTCTTGTTAGGTGGATTAAAATGCGTCTTCCATCAATGAGGCCAACTCTCCAAGCTCCTTTAAGTTAAATGTCATCAAAAAACTTCCTTATAGCTTCTGTTTTAGGGTGACCAAACTGAAATTTACATATGAGAGTAAATTTGCAAATCTCAGTCAAGTTTCGGATATCCTCATCATTATAGAAAATAGCTATTTTCTCACTCTTCCTGCTCAACGGTTTGATGATCGGGTCAACAACCTCATGGTAACTTTGAAGAAAAACCAAGTCATCAAAGTCTTTAATAGTGTCAAAGCCTTTTCCAACAACATCACCAAAAGTAGCCTTTGCCCATGAATATTAATGGCTAAATCCACATTATTTTGTTCAACCATCTAATCTCCACATCAATGGAACAGTAACCCTACCTCAATTTGAAAAAGAGAAGTTAACAAGAAGCTTCCAAGGAAAGAAGAAAACCCAAGGAAAAAGGAAAACTAAGATCAGAGAAGAGCTGGAAACCACCACAAACCATAGGCATTCCATGGAAACCCTAGCAGAGCTGCCAACAAGCCAACCGCCACCTCCATTATATATATATATATATATATATATATA
>NW_018229051.1:20029-39303 GCF_001263595.1 Phalaenopsis equestris
GGTTAAAGTGGATAAATTTATCTTCCATGTTGATTTTATTGTCTTCGATATGGAAGAAGATAAGGAAATTCCTATTATTTCAAGGAGACAGTTCTTAGCTACTAGACGTGCAATGATAGATGTGCAAAAAGGAGAATTAATCATGAGAGTTAAAAATTAGGAAATAACTTTTAATGTGCTTAAATCAGTGATCTATCCAAATAAAGGAAAATATGCTAAACATTACATAATGGATATAATTGACTAAATGATTCTGAATCATTTTCAAGAAGAATGTGAAGTCATATCAGATCAAAAAGATGAACTAAATTTGGTAGAAAAAGAATTAGAAAATGTAAAATTTTTTTAAAATGAATCAAAAGAGAAAAACACTGAGGAGTTAAATTGTGTGCAGGAAGAATTTGAAATTTTAGATAGTACTCAAAACAGTAAACCTCTAGTACAGTCTATAGAAAAACCTCCTGAACTTGAGATGAAGGTTATACCTACTCATTTAAGGTATACATGTTTGAGGAACTCATCTACATTACCTGTTATTAAATCCTCAAATTTAACTAATGAACAAAAATAAAAATTTTTAAAGACATTAAAAAATGATAAGAAAGCCATTAGATGAGCATTAGCTGGTTTTAAAGGAATTAGTCCTTCAATATGTAGGCACAAAAATTTAATGGAAGATAATTATAAGCCTAGAATTGATCCCCAAATAAGATTAAATTCTATAATGAAAGAGGTTGTTAAGAAAGAACTTTTAAAATTATTGGATGCTGGAATTATTTATCCAATTTTAGATAGTTCATGGGTTAGTCCTATTCATTGTGTTCCAGGAGGAGTGACTGTTGTTGCAAATGAAAAGAATAAATTAATTCCTATAAGATAAGACAATGGATGATGAATTTGTATTGATTATAGAAAATTAAATGCCACCACCAAGAAAGATTATTTTCCTCTACCCTTTCTAGATCAAAAGTTGGATAAACTAGATGGGAAATGTTATTTTTTCTTTTTGAATGGATACTCTGGATAACACCAAATACCTATTGCTCCTGGGATTAAGAAAAAAAACATTTAGTAGTCTTTATGGAACATTTACTTTCAAGAGAATGTCATTTGGATTATGTAATGCACCTCAAAGATTTATGATGTCAATTTTATATCATTTAATTGAAAAAAAATTGAAGTTTTTATGGATGATTTCTCATTTTTTGGAACTTCTTTTAATTCTTTTTTAGATCATTTAATAAACGTTCTAATATGTTGTGAAGAAACAAACTTTATTCTTAATTGGGAAAAATGTCATTTTATGGTGGAAGGATTTCTAAGAAAGGCATGAAAGTAGACCCAGAAAAAATTCAAGTCATTACTGAATTGTCACCCCCTACTAATGTTAGAGGAATAAGAAGTTTTCTAGCATATGTTTGATTCTATAAGCATTATATTAAAGTCTTTTCTAAAATTTCCAAGCCTTTATGTCAACTGTTGGAAAAATATGCTAATTTTGATTGTAATGGGAAATATCATAATGCTTTCAATTTCTAAAAAGAAAAATTAATCACTGCACCTTTTATTGTTTCACCTGATTGTACAAAACCTTTTGAATTAGTGTGTGATGCTAGTGATTATGCTAATGGGGCTGTGTTAGGGCAGAAATATGATAAAATTTTTAAAATAATATACTATGCTAGTAAAACCCTTAGTGAAGCTCAAATTAATTACATTACTATTGAAAATAAATTATTAGCAAAAGTATATTTTTTGATAAATTCAAACCTTATCTTATTAGAACCAAATGTATTGTGCATACTGATCATTCTACTATAAAGTATTTAAAGATGAAGAAGAATGCAAAACCATGATTAGTTAGATGGGTCCTTCTAGTGCAAGAGTTTAATTTTCAAGTTGTTAATAGAAAGAGTACTTATAATCAAACACCTGATCATTTATCAAGGCTTGAAAAGGAAAATGATAGTTTTAATGATGAAATTAACTAAAATTTTCCTGATGAACAATTATATGGAATTAATGAATGGTAAGTTTTGTGGTATGTTGATATAGTTAACTATTTAGTTAGTAACATTTTACCCAACAGACTTGATAGCCATAAAACTAAAAAATTTCATTCATGATTCTAAATATTATTTTTGGGATGACCCATATTTATATAAATAATGTAAAGACTTAATTATTTAAAAATGTGTACCAATTGAAAAAACTGATGAAATTATATAAAAGTGTCATAAATTTGACTTTGGCAAACATTTTGGGGTTGATAAAACTACATTTAAAATTTTGCTATTTAGATTTTATTGGCCTACAATTTTTAGAGTTGTTAATTATTATATAAAAACATGTGATAGATGTCCATAGGCAATACTTCGAGAATAAATGAAATGACCCTAAATTTTACTCTTGAAATTGAAATTTTTTATGTTTGGGGTTTAGATTTTATAAGACCATTTATAACATCTTCTGAAAAATTAATATTTTATTATTTGTGGATTATGTTTCAAAATGAATTAAAACAGTTATTTTACTATGATGTAATGTTAAAAGTGTTGCAAAATTTTTAAGGAAAAATATTTTTATAAGATTTGGATTGCAGAAAGTAATCATTATAGATGGGTGAAGTCATTTTAAGAATAGAATAATTTAAATAGTAACTCAAAAATATGGAATCAAACATCGAATTGCCAAAACTCAAAATTATGGAATCAAACATCGAATTGCCATTGCTTATCACCCGCAGATTATAGGTTTGACAAAAGTATCCAATCAAGAAACTAAAAGAGTATCGAAAAAAGCTATAAATTCTAATATAAGAGATTGGTATACTAGACTTGATTCCACATTATGGGTTTATAGGACTACTTACAAAACTTCTAGGAATGTTACCATATAGGCTCATATTTAGAAACAATTGTCATTT
Source organism: Phalaenopsis equestris (assembly GCF_001263595.1). NCBI lineage: Eukaryota > Viridiplantae > Streptophyta > Magnoliopsida > Asparagales > Orchidaceae > Phalaenopsis > Phalaenopsis equestris. The sequence goes on from NW_018229051.1 coordinate 22,956, forward strand.
GTCGGTTCAATTACAGCTTAAACCCTATTGAGCAATAAAAGAGTTTAATTATAATCAAAAAGATGCTGGAGAAAAATGATTATTACAATTAGATGAGTTTGATGAGACGAGGAATGAATCTTATGAGAATGCAAGAATTTATGAAGAGAAAATAAAAATGAGGCATGATCAAGAAATTTAAAAAAACATTTCTAGCCTGGACAAGAAGTTCTATAATATAATTCAAGATTTAAATTATTTTCAGGAAAACATAAGTCCAGGTGGTCTGGACCATTTATTTTGATAAGCTTTTATCCAAATGGAGTTGTTGATATTGAAGATCCCAGGACTCGAAGGATAATTAAGGGAAATGGATACAGGTTAAACTCTACCAAAAGTGGAGATAGTCCTACATTTAGGGAGATCTTAATGTTGGTTCAACTAGATTTAAACATTGGATATGTCGAGCAAACAAAATTAAACCAAACACATTGTAGGAAACAACCCATTGTTATTGGTATGATTGACTTGTTAGTTGATTTTTGTTTTGATGAGTTTTTTTATAATTTGAATTATTACATGATTATGTTGGCACAAAACATTTTTATATTAATGGAATTGAGGATTGGAATAAATAAATTTGGATTTTAATAAAGTTGTCCTGGTGCTATAGCGCCACAGTTCGAGTAATTTTCTTAGAGCCGCCATAGTTCAATTTCCTGCCCTCTTTTTCTCTATAAATCATCTTAGGACGGGAAAGGAAGTATTTATTTGAATTTTTAAAGTGTTTTAAAGATATTTGAGAGTGGATAAAGCAATTTATACTTTAATGATCATAAAGAGCAATGACAATTGGAGATTTGAAGATAAGAAGATGGTGTATATGGATGCTCAGACTTATTTCAACGGATTTCTTGCATTGAGTTTTGAGCGACTTATGGACAAACTTGGCAAGATTGAAGGTGAGACCTTTTAATTTCGCACCAAACTTGAAAACTTGTTCCACCACTATGAGCATTTGGATTGGTTGTTGAAACTCCAATTCAATAATTTAGCATATTTTCAAGATTTAGCATAATTTTAGGATTGATAAGTGATCTTGTTTAGCACAAACAAGTGGATAGATGAAAAAATCACTTTGAAATTTACTCACACTCCTTTCTATCATTCCTATGACCAAAATTGTTTCGTGGGTGAATATGAGAATGACACCACTGATCATAATTCAGTCTAAGATATTCCGTAGAAAGATTAATGTGTTAGTAACTCGTTCTTTTGTGTAGTGTGTTGATGTTGTCTTTTTTAAAGATTTAGATCTTCTAGATGTTGTTTTTTTGTTGTATTGGCATATATCTATGACCTTGATGAGTTATTTGTATTAAAAATATTATTAATATAAGAAAACTAGTTTTGCGTTGTTGTTAAACGAAAACCTTGCCTGATGAATTGAGTATTTGAATGTTAGACTTTGGAATGATGTCATACTCAAAAATGGCCATTAAAATTGAAAAATTAGACTTTAAAAGTCATATAATTTCTATTCTCTGTCATGATATAAAAATTTGTAAGTTTCTAGGGGCATTCGAATGGCGTCTTAGAGCCATCCTTGGCACTATAGCACCGAGCAAGCCTTAGAGCAAGTTTTAAGGGTTAAACCTCCGATTGACACCATTTTTGACCTTGGTTCATCTCCTTCCTCCACTCTTCACATTTTTGCTCCCCTACAACATCAATTTGTGCTTGATTTACTTGAATATAAGGCTTCAAACTCTAGATTTCATCATCTTTGGGTATGATCTTTATCTTTGCTTTATAAAATTTTAATTTCGCCATGGATTTCTTTCACATTGTGGGTATGGCCGAAAATTTTAACATTTGGTTGAAACTGAGAGAAATCCATGAGTGAATAAATATTTAGTTCATAATGTGTTTGGTGAAGTTGTCGGCACTATTTTTGGTTGGAGGAGTTGCCCGTGAAAGCTGTCGGCCACTGGAATCAAAATCTTGTTGCCCGCTTCGGAAGGAAATTTAATTTACATATATATATAAGTTCTATAAAAATATGAAATCAAATGGACCACATATTTTTTATAGTTTAAATAAAAGAGCACTATACATAAAACCTAGTGTTAGGATCTTTAATAAACAATTCCATAATGATAGATTTTAATCACTTTAAAGGACTTAACCATCTAGATTTTAGTTTTCTTAGAAACAATCTCAATCTTGTATTATATAGTAGAACTTCTTGTCCAGGTTCAAATTCTTTTCTTAACAATCTTTCGATCATGCCATATTTTCATTTTTTTCTTTATAGATTTTCACATTATCACATGCTTCATTTGTAATCTCCTCAACTTCATTGAGTTGCAAAAACCTTTTTTCACCAGCATCCTTTCAATTAAAATTAAATTCTTTAATAGCCCAAAATTTTTTATGTTCCAATTATACTGATAAATGACATGTTTTTCCAAATTCAACCGACATGGGGACAATCCTATAAAAGTTTTATAAGCAGTTTTGTATGCCCATAATGCAGTATCTTCATATTTTTTAATTGATTTATCAATTATTTTATTCCTAAAGTGTGATTCTCCATCCGTAATAGTTCATTTTGGCATTTCATAACCTGCAAAAATATTTTTATTTAAAAATGTAGAAACACTCTGAGCATCACATCTAGGTATAGTAATAGCTTCAAACCATTTTGACATATAATCAATGATAAGTAAGATATATAAATTTCCAAATGTAGACATAAATGGTCCTATAAAATCTAATCCCCACACATTAAAAATTTCAATTTCCAATGTGTAATTTAGAGGAATTTCATTTCTTCTAGAAATACTTCCTACTCACTGACATCGATCGCATGTTTTAATATATTCATTAACATCTTTAAAAAATGTACGTCAATAAAATCCAGCTTGCAAAATTTTATGTGCAGTTCTATTTGTTCCAAAATGTCTTCCAAATTTAGAATCATGACATCTTTCAATGATTTATTGAGTTTCTTTATAAGGCACATACCTCATAATAATTATATCATTAAATTGTTTATACAAATATGGGTTATCTCAAAAATAAAATTTTGAATCATAAATAATTTTTTTTTAATTATTTGATCTTAACATCTGGTGGTAGAATATCACTTAAAATATAATTTTCTATATCGATATACCTCGGTATATTCATTATATCAATGTATAAATGTTCATCAGGGAAATATTCTAAAATTTCATTTGCAAAATTAGTTAATATTTCTATTTCGATTCTAGACAAATGACCATCTATTTGATTATCAATTCCCTTTATATCTAGTACAGTAAAATGAAACTCTTGCAATAGATGTATCCATCTAATTAATCTTGGTTGAGCATCCTTCTTTTATATTAAATATTTAATAGCATAATGATCTATATGCACTATACATTTAGTTCCAATTAAATAAGGTCTAACTTTATCAAAGGCATAAACAATAGCTAATAACTCTCTTTCTGTAGTAGTATAAATAATTTGAGCCTCATTTAGAGTCTTGCTAGCATAATATATAACCTTAAAAACTTTGTCGCGCCTTTGTCATAATACAACACCAATAGCATAATTAGTAGCATCACACATTATTTCAAATAGTTTTTCCCAGTTAGGTGGTATTATTATAGGAGCAGTGACTAATTTTTTCTTTAAAAATTCAAATGCTTTTATGCATTCTTCATTAGAATCAAATTTTATATCTTTTTCTTGTGTTTAGTTATTTTTGAAAAAAAATTTATGTAGCGCCTGTAAAAAACAGTATTTTCTAGAAAACTTCTCACCCCTTTAACATTATTAGGAGGTGGTAATTTTTCTATAACTTGGGTTTTTGCAAGATCTACTTCCATGCCTTCTTCTAAAATTATATGCCCAAGAACAACACCTCCTACAACCATAAATTGACATTTTTCCCAATTTAAGACTAGGTTGATTTTTTCACATATCTCCAGAATTTTTTCTAAATTATTAAGACATAACTCAAATGAAGTCACAAATACAAAAATCATCCATAAACACTTCCATTCCATGCTCTATAAAATTGCTAAAAATTGACATCATGCATCTTTGAACTGTTGCAGGTGCATTGCATAGTCCAAAAGGCATTCTACGAAAAGCAAATGTTCCATATGTGCTTGTAAATACTATTTTATCTGGATCCTCTAAAGCAATTAGAATTTGGTGATATCTAGTATATCCATCTAAAAAGAAATAGTATTTGTTCCCAGCCAATCTATCGAACATTTGATCTAGAAAGGGCAAAGAAAATTGATCTTTTCTGGTGGCCATATTTAGTTTTCTATAGTCAATACAAATTCGCCAACCAGTTACTTATCTTATTGGTATTAATTTAGTTTACTCGTTTTCTTCAACAGTCACTTCTCCTTTCTTTAGAACACGGTGAATTGGGCTTACCCAAGCACTATCTAAAATAGGAATACTATATAAATTAGGATATATAATTCTAGCATCTAACCACTTTAAAATCTCTTTTTTAACAACTTCTTTCATTATTGGGTTTAATCTTCTCTGAGGATCCGCTTTAGGTTCATACTGTTCATCTAATAAAATTTTATGCATACAAATTGAAGGACTAATTTGTTTAATATTTGATAAAGTCCATCCAAAAGCCTTTTTATACTTTTTCAACATCTCTATCAACTTTTGTTGTTGAATTTCAGTTAACTCAGAAGATATATAAAACAGGCAATGTAGATGACTCTCCTAAAGATACATATTTTAAATGAGTAGGTAATATCTTCGATTCAAGTTCAGGTGGTTTAATACTTGAACGAATAAGATATTTACTATCATTTTTCAGGAAGTCTAATGCTTCAAATTTTCCTTGAATATAATCTAAATCTTCTTCTTTTAGTTCATTTTTAGTATCAAAAATTTATCCTTTCTTTAAATTATCTTTTAATTCATTCTTAAATTACTCATTACTTAGATAATCAGCTACTTCCATCTTGAAACATTTATTATCCTTTTATATTGCAGGATATTTCATAGCTTTTGCTATATTAAATTTCACTTCTTGATCATTAACTCTCATCATTAATTATCATTTTTGCACATCTATTATAGATCTCCCTGTCGTGAGAAATGATCTCCCTAAAATAATCGGAATCTCTTTATCTTCCTCCAAATCCAATACTATAAAGTCTATAGGGAAAATAAATTTATCCTCTTTTACTAGCACATCTTCTATAACTCCTTTTGGATAAGTTATTGATTGATGAACTAACTGAAGAGTTACAGTAGAAGAGAAAATTTCTCTGAAATCTAAACATTTAAAAATTGATAAAGGCATTAGATTGATACTCTCTCCTAAATCACATAAAGCTTTCCGTAAAACTTTTTTCTAATTGCACAAGGTATAGTAAAACTACCAGTATCTTTTAATTTTTTAGGAAGCTTTTTCTGAATAATAGCACTACACTCTTCACTAAGTGCAATAGTCTCGTGATCTATAAACTTCCTTTTCTTGGAATTTAACATAACTTGGCATTTGTTCTAATGCTTCAACAAAAGGAATATTTATCGTTAACTTTTTCTATTTATCGACAACTTCTTAAGGATTTCTAAAAATTTTGTAAATTGTTTATCTTTATTCTTTTGTTTCAGTCCTTTAGGAAATGGAGGTAATGATTTTTCTATAAGGCTCTATCTTTGTTCATTTTCCTGTTGATCATTTTTTATTTCTTCCTTTTCTTCATCAACTTCAGTTTCTCTTTGGATCCTTGTTTCAACTTCTTTTCCATATTGTAATTGAAGAGCTTTAATTTGCTCTTTATTTTGATCTTTTGGATTAACTTCCACACTACTTGGAAGAATTTCAGAAGGTCTATTACTAAGTGTAGTAGCAATATATCCTAATTGATTTTTAATATTTCTAATAGCAACCCCTTGATTATGTATTTGATTTCGCATATTCAACATTACTTCTAACATAGTCAACTTCTTTTCCTTTACTTGTGGGATAGGGTTTGAGTTAAATCCCGGAGGATAATAATGTCAAAAAGTAGGATTTCCTTAATTGTTCAGATTTCCGAATGGATTCAGAGAATTATTATAATTATTCCAAGTAAAATTAGGATGATCTTTCCAACCAGGGTTAAAATAGTTAGAATAGGGATTGCTATTTTGATTTTTTATAGTGTTTAAAGTTTCATAAGATGATTGAGTATCAAAAATCTGTCCTAGTGAATTCTCCTCTAATACTTGGGGTACATGCGAATAATTCATTCTCATTTTATCAATCTTTTTAGAAATAACAGCAATTTAAGATGCCAAAATAGACATTGCATCAAAATCATGAATATTAGCTACTCTCTTAAGATTTACCCTTTTAGAGGGCCATTGAAAATTTTTAGTAGCCATTTTTTCAATTTAAAGAATATGCTTCATTAAAAGGTTTCGACATTTAATGAACCACCCATGACAGCATCTATAATAGATCTCAGTGATCCTAGTAATTCATTGTAAAATGTTTAAATTATTAACTAATCTGGTAAAGCATGATGTGGACACTTCCTAAGAAGATCTTTAAATCTTTCCCAGGTTTCATATACCGATTGCCCTTCAAACTGACAAAAAGATGTAATATCATTTCTAAGCTAAGTGATTTTCAATGGTGGAAAATATTTAGCCAAGAATTTTTTTGATTGTTCTCCCCAAGTTCTAATAGATTCAGGTGCTATTGAATTTAACCATGCCTTGGCTTTATCCCTTAATGAAAAAAGAAACATTCTAAGCCTAACAACATCATTAGACACTCTGTCATATTTAAATATAACACAAATTCTAAGAAAACTAGCAAGATGTAAATTAGGATCTTCAGTAAGCAATCCTCTAAACTGATTATTTTTTACCATTTGGATAATAGCAGGCTTAAGCTCAAATGAATTAGCAGCAACATCAGGATTTTGTATAGTCAAGTGAAGTTCACCTCTTATTGGATTTGCATAATCATTTAAAGTTTTTTTTTTTATTTTCATTTATTGGATTATCTATGTTTTACATCATTTCTTATAGATTTTTAATTTCTCTTTGTTGTTTTTGAATTTTTCTAATAGTGCTTTCTAATTATGAATCGTAAGGTATAAACCTTCAGATCCAATACTTCGCATAAGCAAATAAAGCAAGCAAAGTAAAACACTCTAATAAAAATATTTCTTTTTAGATTTTTGATTTTTAAATTTTTTTTTAATAATAACAATTTTTTTATGGTATATATATTATCTCTAAGTTTTAAAATTTATCAAAACTATTTAATTCAACCATTACCTTCCCCAGCAACGGCGCTGAAAACTTGATCCGGCTATTTCTTATATGTAAGGATTTATGAAGTTGACACCACTACTTGAAGATTTTAATCCCAAGCAACGACGCCAAAAACTTGATCCCACTTTTTGTTGTGATAGATTGTGTAAAATCTAATTAAATATAATCAATTAATATTCAAATTTTATGCAAATATACGTATTGTTATCAAGTAATAATGGACTTTCTATTTAAACCCCAAATATCGATCATACGGGGAAGGTTTAAATTGGAAATGACAAATTTGCTAGAAAATTCACAGAAAGTCAATTGAAATCACTGTCACTAATTTTAATTGTTGAGATGTAATCAAAATTAAATTTCTAAATTGTTAACAGATCAAATATGCAAACTTTAAAACAGTAAATACTAATCTATTAACTATGTTTATGTAATGGAGACTCTTATGTGAAAAAACATCCTTCCCACTACAATAAGGCTATGGTAAAATGAGATGAGATAAATGTTCATAATATGTATTGAGCCAAATAGGAACAATTTTAATTCTCTACCCTAATACAGTGCATAGAAAATCATTAGCTAATCTCAAGTCTGTAAATTTGTGGCTGGGATAGGAGGATACTGACTCCCACTCCAGAGCTCCCACTTCCCTTCACCTGAAGGCTAGCTCTCGCTTTAGTTTTTAAACACTAAGACTGAATTGAAGATTTTAGTCTGTCACAATCAAAAATTAAATTAAGTTCAAAGTTGAAAAATCATAATAATTTATTTTACAATTTAATATTGGAGCATTCATATTATTGAGCATTCACATTATCGGTTCATTTCACCTTATCTCAGAGTAGGGAGAAAGATAGAGGGAACTATTTAGACTTCATGAGAAAGAAATAACAAAACACAAATTTCATATATAAAAGAAAGTTCATACAGCACTTATAGACAAATAATACTTATCTGAAAACTCTTTCTCAAAGCAAATCCTTTGTAGCCTTTCCTAAGAAATGCAAGAAGAAAATATCTTACTTTTCTCCTTCTCTAACACTCTTACAGAAAGTTTCACACTAAATCTCAGCACAAAAACTCTAAACTATGAAAACAAAATCACTAATTGACTCCAATATGGAAGTGAAACGGAATGATGTGGTGCAAAAAGGAAAGTAGAGTGAAAAACATAGAGGAGCCCATGAATCCTATAGATGAGAATTATTGTGGAAATGAAAATGAAGTATTAGAAGCCATCAATCTTCACATGCCTCAACTCCATTAATACCACCAACAGTGGGAAGTTCACCTGCTTTGAAGGTTTGCACCGCCTTTGGCGCCATCGGTGCTGGTATAGCGCTATTGGCGCTGAGTAAAAAATCTCTGCGTTAATTTCTTCTACGTCGTCGGTGCTACCGTCGGCATTTCCGGCGCTGAGCATTTCTTCAAAAACGTCGTTTTTACTCCAAATTTCATCTTTTTTGCTTTCTTTTTGCTTTAAGCCCTAAAAATCAACAATCTACAAGAAAAGATCAAAATACCTTCCCTTAAAGTGCAATATCATCAAAAATAAGTATAAAATATAGGTCTAAGAATGCATATATTTTTGGTGTATCAATACCATTATTTTCTATCAAATTCACTTAGTCCAAATGAATTTTCTAAACTCAACTTAATGAGTTTCATACTTTCATTTAGACCGTGGGAAGCCTCGCCTCATTAGCAACCGTAGGTTACTGATTTGTCAAAAATATATAGTGTTTTAAGACACATTTTTATACCGATTTTTGAGATATTGCACTTTAATGGAAGGTATTTTTGTGTTTTTCTTTCAGGTCTGGGTAAAAAGGTGAAAATACTTAAAAGAGTGGAAAAGGATCAAATTTGGAGCAAATATGTGAAAAATGTGCAAAATTTTTTTAGCGCCTAAGTGCCAGTTTTTAGCGCCAAAGTGCCAGATCCGGCGCTTAAGCGTCGGGTAAACAGATAAGGCCGCGCCTAATAGCCAGAGTCCCCGTGCTTAAGTGCCAGTGGCAGTTATTGGATGAGTAATTCAATTTTTACGAATTTTGAAGAGGTTTATTGATGCACCTATTGGCTTAATAGGTTGTTACAACCACCATGAACAAAAAATATTATGAAAGGATGCATCTCTTGGGGAAATACATCAAATCAAGACACATTTTGAAGAGATACCAAGGCACCTTTTGAAGAATTATAAAAGAATGAAGATCGGGACTTTGAAAGAGGTCCTGAAAGTACTGAAAAAGTTTTGAAATTTCAAAATTTAGGGAGGTAGTTGGAGAGATTTTCAGGCCCCAAATATTTATTTTTTTTTATTTTAGTTTTATATTGAGAGTGTTGTAAAAGAGAAGGATTCAAAGGAACTTCAAGAGTTTGGTGGAGGACTTGAGATAAGTTTATCTTTTATTTTAGACTACCTTTGGTTTTAATTGAGACATGCTATTGGTTTGACAATTATTTCTACTTTTAAACTGAAGTGTGGTTTGGTTTTCTCCATGGATTCTAAGTAGTTTTCTTTATCTTTCTTCTTAAAATGATAAGAAATAAACTGTTGGATGGAAGTTCTGACGGAAGTTGTGAAAAGTATTGATCGTTAATGTTCGAAGAAGTTATGATGATTTAAATCCATGTACTTCATTTACTTCTTGATTTGGCAAATCCAGATGTTAAAATTTGTTGTGAGAACATGTAAGAACCGGGCTGGTATTGTCTCAGTCAACAATTGGAAAGAATCACATGAGGTTGTATTAATGAGAATGTATTTCATATGATCGAGTGTAAATAAATAGGGAAATATTTATTGAATGGTGTAGAGTAAGAGGAATTTAAAGTGAGAGGTTAAAGCCCCCAACTTGTTTTATAATTTTTGGTTATGATACGAGATGTTAGCCTTAAGGTGGAGGGAATCGAGGGAATTCTAGAGTGAGAGCTAGTATCATCCCTGCCTAGCCGGTCCTCAGAACTATTCAAAGATTAAAATAGCCAATGTTTTTTATAACATCTCTAGTAAGGGTAAAGAATATTATTGCTCGTATTTGGCACAACACAATATACATAATTCCTATACTATTTACTGATTTATGATAAGGAGAAAGATTTTTTCATATTTAGTTCTTTTCTTCTACAAAAACTCAAGTTATTCTTTTAAGTTGGTACCATTTTTGTCAAAATATTAAAATTACCAAAAATATCTAAAATTTCTTTACTGCAAAAACATCTTTAGTTTAAATAATTATCTTTTTAAAAATTGAATGTTTTCCAAAAAGTGAAAATTGCATATCTTCCTTGTGGGTTCAATATTCAAGTCTTAATCAAAAGTCCTATATTACTTGATAACGATATGTATATTTGCGTAGCATCCTAATTATATAAATTAAAAGTTAAATTCTTATTTTTCTTCAAGATCATGTTTTTGGTTTTGTTACGAAATAAGGAAATTTAAGTGAAAAATATAATCAGAACGATTGTTATATTGTTTCATATAAGCAGTTATCCTGGATCAATTACCACCTCAGTAGGACTCCTGACCATCCGATAGAGACGTCTTAATTTAGCTGCAATTGTGATTTTTGTGATGTTGGTGATTAAATTTTGAGTTGTCTTATATTTTGAGTATTGTGGCGGTGAATTTTATCTTGATTGATTTTAGTTTTTGTTTTAGCTTTATGGCTATCCTAGCAGTTTTGGTTTTCATGCAGGGTGACATCGTTGTTTAACATGCAAGCTTTGTAAGCATAAAATACAGTGAGAAAAGTATAGAAAGAAGACAGTACTGTAAATTGTAAAAGCATACCTGATGAGTCTTCTCGTTCCACTACCTGAAACTCAAAATGCATGTAAGGGAATTTTACGTAAAGTGGAAAAATAAGATTCTGATGATTTTCCAAATCCTAAATCATATCTTGGTGAGCCCCTATTAATTCAATTAAGACATAGTGAGTTTAGTACACCTTTGAGGAATCCAACAGGTCGGGAGAAAAAGCTGGTCCATGCTTCCCCCTCCTCGCCTGGTGAAAAGTCTCGAGCTCATTTAAACTTATTATGTTGCCTAATAATTCATCTTGTAAATATCTTTAGTGTTTAGTGAACATCGATGTTTCAATTATCCATAATAGTAGGGTAATCATCATTTGTCACTTAATTTGAGAATTATGTGGTTGAAGAGCCTTAAAAGGAGTAAGTTAATGTTATTAAGACACTTAGCCAATTTTAGCTTTAACTTGGGCTTGTAGTGTTCAATTTCTAGTTACATTCACTTTTCTAATCCTCATTTAACTGAATTTGATTTAGCTTAGGTCACTACTAAGCCCTTAAGACCTTAGTGGATGTCTTAGTCATTTTGAAATAAAACAAATTTTAAGTTATAATAATTCATCATCAAAACATTTTAATATCACTTGAACATCAAATAGGGGTATTAAATTAACGACTTATTAACACCGAAAATCAAATTTTAATAATGTAGGAAATTACAAATTTATCCTTTAATTAGGAAAAAATGAGATTGGTTTCTACCAATTAATCCCTTGTGTTTCAGTCATCTAAATAAGTTAATTAGGATCAAAAAGGTTGCCCATTTCCCTTTCTTGAATTAAGTCTAAATGTTAATTAAGGCCAAATTCTCAAAGTTATGTTTTTGCCCCTAAGGCTCTATCATTTCATAATTTATCAAATTTAATTCAAATGACTTTAAAATTTTCATCCTACCTTACTCATGGGTAAATTAAGACATCAGAGGGGAAAACATGATTTTTCAAATTTTAATTTAATTTATATAATTATTGATATGCAAAAATAGGGCTTTAAGAGAAAATTCTATATCTTGACCAAGGCAGAGCCTAATCCCCTGAAATTTTTACTGGAAACAGACTTATATCAGAAAACCAATGGGACCAAATTTCATGATTTTTTTATTTATATTTGAATTATTAGAATTATTTAAGTGAAAGGTTAAGAAAAATCATTTTTTAGCCTTTAAAATTATTTTTAGCTTAAAAATTCAGTATCTTCACTTAAAAAACATTAGGAAAAATATTCCAATTGCTCCTAAGTGCATAGAAAACAATTGAGAACATTTCCATGAACTTTATCAATTTTGTGATTTTATTAATTTTAATTATTTAAATATTAAAATAGGCTTAAAAAATGATATTTTTATTTTAATTACAATTTTATTTTTTGAAAATTCTCTTGATCACAGAGAGCTCCTAAAATAATTTTTTATAATTTTTTGATTTATATTTGAATTATTAAAAATCATTTTAGTGTCATAAAAGTCATTTAACTTAGAAAGTCAAGTTAAGTTATCAAATGAACTTCAAATGTTTTGAAATTTTAATGAGAAATTCTTTGAACTTTAAATCACAGTGATGAATCAAAATCAAGTCATTTAGATGACTATTTTTCCCAAATTAATTTTTTTTATTTTTTAGGGATTTGTGAGAGTTAAGTGTATTCTTAATGACTTAGCCCATGAAAAATTTTCCAAAGGGTTCTCTCGTCACAATAAACCTTCCAAAATTTCCTTAGATTTTTCTAAGTAACATGCTAATTATTAAGATTAATTTATACAAATAATAGACATAAACTTGAGAAATATGGATCTTTGTCTAGATGTATTTTCTAACCTTGAAAAAATCAGAGAATATCCCTCATGACAGAGGCAACAACATGCCAAAATATCAAGCTATGGTGAAATTTCTACATGCATATAGAGTTAAAAGACTCAAAAATTTATTTAATTAGTTAAAAATAAAATTGCATCAAGTAAAGTTCAAACTATTTCCACACTATTCTCCTTTGTTCTTTGAGCACTAGGGTATTTTTCTTTTATTTTTGTGATTTTTCGACACCAAGATATGGATTTTTAAAGTTCTGGTCATTAAATAAATAAACTAAGTGGTCATTAAATAAATAAAATAAAGCCCTAATTTTTTACTTATCCAGTGCTGCGCCACATCATCCTAAGAATCTCCCATGCTCCACGTGGTGTCTGTCTATTTGGTTGAGTCAGCCCGCGCTTTATGAACCACGCTTTCATCCGGCGCAATTAGAGCCCTCCATTTGATACACACGTGATCCAACGATTATGGATCATCATCTTCAAATAGTGTAAGCCCGTAACCATTAACCCTAAAACCTTAAGATCTCCCTCGTTTTTTAATTAAATGACCTCGGGTATGATCTTATGGACTCGTCTAAGTGTGACAAACACTTTCATACAGTAAATAAGCCATTAAACTAACCCTAATCACATGGAGAATCAAAATAGGCTTGAGAAGAGGGGAAGTTCAATACCTTGCTCTAAGAAGGGAAGCTTCAATCAGAGGTGTTTGACACATTTTTGTGGAGGTCCAAGAGGGGTAAGAATTGAGCCTCTGGTCATGATAAAAGGTCAATACCCAAATTCGATCAAAGCTGAATTTGGGTGTTGATCAAAGTCGTCTAGAGCTATGCTAAGGTCTTTGTGGAGGAGGGGTCTGATGGGGCTTTGTCTTATTTCACTGTGGTAAAGGTGTGGGTGAGTTTAATTTAGTTTTTGTGCATTGTGGTGTTGTGGAGAGTTCTGTCCTATCTCCGTCAACGATTTGAGCTCAAATATTGAACTATGACAAGGAGAATTAGGGCAAGGAAGTGCTTGGGTTACACTTAGGAGGTCTTAAAGAGGCTATAGCTTAGAGGGGTCTCCTTGAGAACTTTTCAACACCTCTCTCTTGGTTGTGAAGGGGTCATTTTATAGCCATGGCCGGAGAGGAGAGGTCAGGGTCTTGTCATGGGTGGTAGGCTATGAGGCTCTAAAGTTTAATTGGGGTGAGCTGGCTCCTAAGGCTAAGGATAGGTTTCAATCAAGGGTGGTGGCTTTTAGTTTTGAGGTTTTCTGATGACTAGGCCAGTTGTAAGGGCCAGGGGAGGTGGCTGGGAGGTCAGGTGAGTCAGAGGAAGGCTTAAATATGGTTTACCCCCAAGGGTTAGTCATGATGGAAGAGATATTTGGTTTCTGACCCAAAAATGGGTATGAATCCCTTAATATAGGGACCCATTGATCCATAGCTTACTTTGGTGGGTTTTGTATGGTTTAGCCTGGTCCAAAAGAATGGCTTATTGGCTATGGTGGTCTTTGGTTGGCCAATTTGGCTTGATTAGGTCAATGTTTGGTGAAGGGGTCCATATAAAGGTTGGGTTTTGGGTTAGGCTAGCCATGATTTTGAGCCCAATTAATTAATGAACATTGTGTAGATGATTGTAATGAAGCTTTTAGGTGAAGGATTAAAATGATTTTGAGTTCAATTGGGGGTTCAATTTAAAGGATTTTGGAAATTTGGTCACTTTTCAGCATGTTGGGCTACACTTAAGTCTAGATTTGGCAAAGATTGGGCTAAGTCCAAATTGATTATTGAAAATGGTCAATATGAATGTCATGAAGAGTTTTCAACATAAATTGGGTGCCAATTTTGGGGCCAAGGCATTCAATTTGGTGAAATTTTGAGACATAACCAATTTGGGGCAAATATGTGGATTATTGGACTTAGGTCGAATTAAATGAAATTGAGACTTCCCCAAGGTCAATTAAAGGTTAAATTTGATGTATAGAATTATTATGAAGAGTTTAGGATTCAAATTGGGGGAAATTGAGTAGGTTACGGTGTTCAATTTTTTGGGGTTAAGTCATGTAGCCAAAATTGGGGGTTTGACTTAGATCAAAATTGGGCTCAAAGAATTGGCCAATTAAGCTTGGATTTGGTTTAAATTGGTCATATAGAAGGTGAATTTAAGTTTAGGATTGTTATTGTGAAGGGTTCAAACTGGTTTTGGAGACATCTGGAGTGATTTTGGATGTTTTGGGAAAGCTTGGGGTGCTAAGGGTATTTTTGTAATTTTGGCAATTTTGGGGGTATTTTGGTACATTTGGAATTTTTGGGTAGTTTTAGGTAACTTGGGTATTTACAAAACATTTGAAATGATTTTGAATAATTTTGAATATTTTGGGTGAATTTGAGGATTTTGACCAAATTTGGGATTTGGGCGTGTTTAGGTAATTTGGGTAGGTTTGGGGGTGAAAGGTCAAATTGGGTATTTTAGTAGGGTTGGGGTATCAACCACCCTACATGAGCTATGAACCAATTGAATCCCCATTTGGGTCTTCTATGTACTAGTCTTAGCTAAACCCTAGCCTAGGTTAGTGGGTTTAGGGGACCATCTACATGATTCTTTCAAAGAATCAAGGGATCAAAGTCAGTAAAAATTGATTTTAGGGTTGTGAGGGATTGTGATTGTGATTGTGAGTGAGAGTGAGTGTAGTGAGTGAGAGTGAGTGTAATAAGAGAAAGTGAGTGCCTTAGCCCAAGACCAGCACCCAGGTTCAATCCTATGGTCAAAAAGTCCTATGGGAACTCTCCTTGAGCTCCCCTATAATGACCCAGCTTACTAAGTTCTAGAGGTTAGGACCAATATGTGGAAATGTGGAGCTTCAAGACGAGCAAAGAAGAGTTTATAATTTCTAAAGGTAAGGGTGCCATCACTAGTCCTCTAGGAATAGTCAACAAAAAAGTCCTATGGCCAGACCCTGGGCTACTAAAGAAGAAAGACTAGACCTTAACCAAAAGTGAGGTCAACAAATGGACCCCCAGTAGGTGTGGTTTGTTGGGCAAGTATACCACGCGTATTAGCATTAACCAACAAGATCAAAAAAACCAACGCAGAATCCTAAGTTAAAAAACTTAGAAGGAGGAATAGAATTGTGTGTGCTATTTGTTTCCACTAGGGAATTAGCAAGTGAGTATTTGATCAAAGTCAAGAAGTAGGAACTCTCGTAGGGGACTGGAGAGTGGGTTTGAGTTATCAAGTTTTAGGTATTTATTAGAGAATAGGATTCAGTGTGTAAGTGCTCACCCGGGGTGGGAATTGAAATTTAGGTATCAATTCCAAAAAGAGAGTTGGCATTTAGGTACCGATCTCGAAAGAAGGGAACCAGAATTTAGGAACTGTTCTTGAAATGAGAATTGAAATTTAGGTATCATACTAAAAAAAAGGATTGAAAGTTAGGGAC
>NW_018229051.1:39454-52388 GCF_001263595.1 Phalaenopsis equestris
AATTGAAATTTAAGGATCAAATCTCAAAAAAGAGGATCAAAAGTTAGGAACCGACCTCAAATCGAGGGAATTAGAAGTTAGGGAATGATTCAAAAATGAGAATTAAAATTTAACGATCAAATCTCAAAAAGAGGATCGGATGTTAGGGACCGGCCTCAAAGTGAGGGAATCAGAAGTTAGGGACTGATTCCGAAACAATAATTGAAATTTAAGGATCAAATCTCAAAAAGAGGATCGGAAGTTAGGGACTGACCTCAAAGCGAGGGAATGAGAAGTTAGGGACTGATTCCAAAATGAGAATTGACAAGTTAAGGATCAGTCTTAAAAATAGGATCGGAAGTTAGGGACCAACCTCAAAGTGAGGGAATCAGAAGTTAAGGATGGATTTTGAACCAAGAATTGAAATTTAAGGATCAAATCTTAAAAAGAGGATCGAAAGTTAGGGTCTGACCTCAAAGTGAGGGAATCAGAGGTTAGGAACTGATTCAAAAATGAGAATTGAAATTTAAGGAACAATCTCAAAAAGAGGATAGAAAGTTAGGGACCGACCTTAGAGTGAGGGAATTAGAAGTTAGGGACTGATTCCAAAATGAGAATTGAAATTTAAGGATCAATCTCAAAAAGCGGATCGGAGGTTAGGGACTGACTTCAAAGCGAGGGAATCAAAAGTTAAGGACTAATTCCAAAAAGAGAATTGAAAGTTAAGGATCAATCTCAGAAAGAGGATAAAAAATTAGGGACCAACCTTGAAGTGAGGGAATAAGAAGTTAGGGACAGATTCCAAAATGAGAATTGAAAGTTAAGGATTAATCTCAAAATGATGATCGGAAGTTAGGGACTAACCTTGATGCAAGGGAATCAGAAGTTAGGGGCTGATTCTAAGATGAGAATTAAAATTTAAGGATCAATCTCAAAAAGAGGATCAAAATTTAGGGACCGACCTCAAAGTGAGGAAACCAGAAGTTAGGGATTAATTCTGAAACAAGAATTGAAATTTAAGGATCAAATCTCAAAAAGAGGGTCGGAAGTTAGAGACCGACCTCAAAGCGAGGGAATAAAAAAGTGAGGGAATAAGAAGTTAGGGACTGATTCCAAAATGAGAATTGAAATTTAATCGAAAGTTAAGGATCAATCTCAAAAAGAGGATCGAAAGTTAGGACCAACCTCAAAGTGAGGGATTTAGAAGTTAGGGACTGATTCTAAAATGAGAATTGAAATTTAAGGGTCAAATCTTAAAAGTGGATCAGAAGTTAAGGACCAACCTCAAAGCAAGGGAATCAGTAGTTAGGGACCGATTCAAAAATGAGAATTGAAATTTGAGGATCAATCTCAAAAAGAGGATCAGAAGTTAGGGACCAACCTCAAAGCGAGGGAATCAGAAGTTAGAGACTGATTCAAAAATGGGAATTGAAATTTAAGGATCAAATCTCAAAAAGATGATCCAAAGTTAGGGACCGACCTCAAAGTAAAGGAATTAGAAATTAAGGATTGATTACAAAATGAAAATTGGAAGTTAAAGATCAATCTGAAAAAGAGGATCGGAAGTTAGGGGTTGATCTCATAGTGAGGGAATAAGAAGTTAGGGATTGATTCCAAAATGAGAATTGAAAGTTAAAGACCAATCTCAAAAAGAGGATTGGAAGCTAGAGACCGACCTTGAAGCGAAAGAGTATGAGGTTAGGGACTGATTTCAAAATGAGAATTGAAACTTTATGATCAATCTCAATAAGAGGATCGGGAGTTAGGGACCGACCTCAAAGTGTGGGAATTAGAAGTTAGGGACTGATTCCAAAAAGAGAATTTAAATTTACAAAGAGTTTGTGGTGTTGAACCCATAGATATGTGTTATGTGAAAAGGTTGACATTATTGAGGAAGATATGTGAAATTTTGTGAGATTTAGTGCAGACAAGGATGTTCGTGCTGTGCGAGTAAAGAGTAAAAAACCCTGAAATCGGGAGAATCAACTCAACAAATTTATTTATTTTTCTTGTTGTTTTTATCATGTTTAGTTTTCAAAATATCTTTTTCCAAAGTTTAATTTTTGTTGGTTTATTTATTTTCAAAAGTGTTTTATTTGAACTTTATTAATAAGTTTTTATTGTTTTTTGCTTTGTTCATTGTTGTTCAGAACCAACATATGGTTCCGTGGATTTTATCCATCGCAAGAAAGGGCAATTGAGAAAACAGAAAAAATTTCTGGAAAAGATTTCATTAATCTGCTCCAACAAGTATTACAAATTGAGTACATGTCAAAACCTAAAAAGATACACTATACTGAATGCATCAAAGTACATCTGGAAATCATCTCATGTTGGGTACATATCGCAAGTTGAGCATATCTCGTGCATATGTCATTATATTTGTTGTGTCAAATTGCAGTACAAAAATGTGTCTTCTGAATTTCCATCTCTCGTGAGGCAAGCTCTTGATCGAGCTAACCTTCTAAGCCAAACTCTAGGACAGAAGTTCCCTTTCCATGTGCTTTGAGGTGCAACCCTCTTATAGCTCGTTCGGAAGTAGTTTTTTCAATTCCAGGTCTGATCAAAATCCATATGGCATTTTGTTGTTATCCATCCTCTAGAAATTTTTAGATACCCTACGGTGTTACAGCCATGGAATGCAGTGTTTGGTGACATCTGCTCTGTTTCCTCTAGCACCGAAACCAATAAGTACCGGAGTTTTCATGGCTCCTCTGAATTCTATAGGGCCAATGATATCTATTTCTTTTCCAAATAGGATGTCATGATTGAGACTGTGCAGAAAAGCCTCACAAAATTATGATGATCAATGTACAAAGGTATGCAGTCTTCTTCATCATATATGTTTATAATAAAGTTGTTAGGAATAAAGTCAGCTGGCATTATGATCCATTAGACCATTCTTTTAATCATCCACTTTATCATGGGGGGTAGCCGATCCACCTGATCATGTCTAAGAATCCTAGGAGGATTTCCTCATCTATCGTTAGTGGAGTTGTAACAGTAGCTACATTGTATGGTGATCCTACCCTTTCCTCGCATCCACTTTCTTGGCTCGAAATAGGTTCTTTCCATTAGTAGGCCTGCTCGACCCCTATCTATTAAAACAAAAATACAGTCGAGAATACTTCATTCATCACTCTCGGAGAAGACCTTGGTATATAACTCCAATCCTTTTAATATGTTTATGAACATTCCTTGCACTTCTTCATAGAATTCAAAATTCCTTTTGCTTACCTTACTCATCTTATAGTATTGTGCTATACTGATGATCGGTGGTTGTCAGGGATGTCCCTTCTTTTCAATGTTGACAGGAATCCAGGCTGGTGTTGTCTCTGTCTACAGCAGAATGTATGACTCTACGTCTGACGGAATATATAGTTGTACCTAATGGGACATATGGTTCTGCATCCATCGGGTAATCAGCAGTCTGAAATCCATCATTAGAGTATACATATTCCTCTAAGGAACTATAGCACTTAAGGTTGTGGACATTGCAGTCTGGGCACTCCAGCCTGTAGCAGACGTACGTGTAGGTATCTCAGCGTTGCAGGTCGGGCAACCCATGCAAAGAACATCTGAAGGTGGTTGTATGTCTAGCTCTGTAACAAATTTGGACTCATTTTCTATAGCAGGCAAGCTGGAAAAGGTCTCTCTCATGCCCGGATAATCGATATTCACCTCAGGGATAGGGGTGAGCAAGTTCTTCACCCCTTTCTGGCATCTCATCTCTTCGCGTAGAAAAGTCCTATGCTTTTGGCAGTTAGCATTTCTGCTCTGAGTTCTCCATAGTGGTGCATTTGGAAGTCTTTCATCATTGGCAGCGACTAGGCCTCCAGTCAGCGTAGCTATCATAGATGGTAGGCGACGGGTTCCCTCCATCGGGTCTTGCTGTACTATCATATTCTTCCCCATAAGTGAGGAACTATCTTTGGTGTCAAACCTTAGCAGCGATGGTAGCCCTTCCTTTTCCTGACGGCTAACCACGTCCATCAGGGGACCCTCATAGTCCATGTCGACTTGACTAAAGCCCATGTCAAAGTCTATGGTGCCTCCTAGGTACCTGCCATCTTTAAAAGCAAAGATCAGCTTCTGGCCTAACATTTCTCTGCAGACGACAGGAAAAATATCAGCGAGCTAAAACTTAGAGAGAACAAGAATAGAACAAAGTATTTATTAAAGAAAATTTATAGTTTATGTTAGTGAGAAAACCATTTATTTATGTATATATTTTGTTTAATTTAGTAAAGTATCAAGTTTAAAAGAGAAATTTGAAATGTGCAATTTCAAAAAATTTCATTATGTTGAGGTTAATTTTATTACAAAATTTTGGACCCGGTCACAGTCATTTGGCCAAATAGATAACCCTAGAACAATTTAAACTTTAAACTTTTAAATCAAGCGATGTTAGGTTACACAGTATGTCTTTATGTATCGTCCATTGATTGACAGCATGGGTCTTTCACCACAAAAATCTACTAGTTGGTAGGCTCCTCCTAGGTAGACCTTTTCTATAATAAATGGTCCCTCCCAAGTTGGCTCAAATTTTCCACCTATGTTGCAGAGTGCAAGAATGGGTCTTTTAAGCATGAAGACAAGCTCACCAACTTTGAATGTCCTTGGACAGACTAATTTTTCATGAGCTTATACCACCTTTGTCTGGTAAATCTCCAAATATTGTTGTGCTTCTATTTGTTTTCCCTCAAGACTCTCTAGTTCTTCAAGTCTGAGTTTTGCACTTTCTTCTATTATAAGCTGGTTGGTGACAATGACTCTGAATAAAGGCGTCTGAACTTCTAACAGTAGTACGACCTCGGACCCGTACACGAGCATGTAGGGTGTGCATTGAGTGGGAGTTTTGAACATCATTTGGTAGGCCCACAAGATTTTTAATAATTTATTGTGCATTGAGTGGGAGTTTTAAACATCTTATTAAAGGCTTCAGCCAGACCATGCGCTCTGGGATAGCAAATTGTAAAGTATCTCTAACCTATCTCATGTCATTTGACGAAATTGTTGATTTTGGTGCTTTTAAAGGTTGTCCCATTATCAAAAGTTATTCTTCGCGGTACTCTGAAACGATAGACAAATTGACTTTTGAAGAATTGAAGGATGTGTTGTGTCATAACCTCTCTTAACGGCACTGCTTCTGCCCATTTGGTGAAATAATCTATAGCGGTAAGTATAAATATGTGTCCTTTGGAAGATGGAGGGTCTATCGGTCCTATTATGTCTCTGCCCCAACACTCGAATGGCCACGAGACAACGATTGGATTTTAGCACATTCGGAGGCTGGTGTAAGACCACCCCATGCACCTGGCACTGGTGACATCTTCTGATTGTATCCATGCAGTTGGACATCATTGCTGGCCAATAAAATCCAAGTCTCTTGATCTTCATTTTCATCTTTAGCCCTGACTGGTGATCACCACACAATCCGGCATGTACTTCTTTAACAATATTTTGTGCCTCGGCTTTGCTTAAACGTCATAGCCACATCTCTGGTCAAACGATTTTCTATAGAGGACGTCACCTACTAGAGCATATGACATCGCCCTTTTTGTAATGTGATGAGCTACTGACTTGTGTTCTAGCAGGTTTCCAGTTTTTAAGTATTCTATCAATGGCTTACGCCAATCTCTATTGATATCAGCAACTGCGATCATCGTTTCTTCTTCTTTTTTCAGCTTGTGTAGGGTTTTGAGGTCGATCTAAGATAAAACTAGTCCTTCTTGTAATGTTATATCAATGGAATCCTTCGGGGGACATGCCAATTCTTTTGCGAGTTTTGCTAGAGCGTCAGCATGGGCATTATCTCTCATAAGAATCTGGTAGAAAGTTACACTGGGAATTTGTTCCAGCAGCTTCATCGTGTATTGATGGTATTTTGCTAGTCTTGGTTTCAAAATCTTGTATTGTCTGGTGACTTGTTGGATGACGAGTTGTGAGTCACCATAGATGGCAATGTCTATTATATTCATCGAGTTTGCCAACTCTAATCCAGTGATTAAGGCTTCATGTTCTGCTTTGTTGTTGGTAAATGGCTCTGTCACGTGGTATGAGAACCTCAACATACCCTTATTTGGCGTGATAAAGATCAAACCAATACCTATTTTTCCTGATATAATTATGCTTGTCTTTTGTCCTTTCTAGCTGACGAAGCTCCATCAAAGTACATCTCCCAGTGCTGCGCACTGGAGAACTCCATTTGTAGTATCTGCTCACCAGGTAGTTCATCATTAAGAGAAGACCCAGTTGGAAGTGGGTGTATAGCGAGAAGGTCTGCTAAAATCTGTCCCTTGATAGCACGGAGGGGAATAAAATTTATATCAAATTACAATAAAATCATTGATCGTCATGCTAGAAGTCCAGAGAGTGTTGGTTGGGTCATCAAATATTGCAATGGATTGACTTTTGAAATTAGGGTAATCTAATGAGAAAGCATGTAATGTCTAAGTTTTTGGACGGCAAATATCAAAGCTAGACAATGCTTCTCAATCGGTGGATACCTTATCTCCGTCGGTATTAGGCGGCGACTCAAGTAGTAGAGTGCATTTTATTTACTCTCATCATTAACTTGGGCTAAGAGGGCTCCAAGAGAGTCATCTAAGACCACGGTATAACGTATCAACAGTTTCCCCTAGATAGGAGCTGCCAAGACAGGAGTTGTCATTAAATATTTCTTAACAGCCTTGAAGGCCCACTGACATTTCTCTTCTCAAACAAATTTGGCTTCCTTTTTAATTTTTACTGAGAAGGGCTGATACCTACCTGAGAGATTAGAAATAAAGCATCTCAGATTAGCCAACTTCTCTTGGAAAGAACGTAGTTGTTTCAAGGTTTTGGGTGGAGGCATTTCCAAGATAGCTTTAATCTTTTCTAGGTCGATCTCGATTCCCTGATGACGGACAACGAATCCTAGAAATTTTTCAGAGGTAACGCCAAAAGTGCACTTTAAGGGATTCATTTCAAGGTCATATCGTCGTAACCTTTTGAACACGATCCTCAAATCGTACAAATGTCATATTATTCGCTTTCTCATGTTGACCAAACAATCAACATAACATTCCACTTGATTGTGAATGAGATCATAAAAAATCATTGTCATTGCACGTTGATATGTTGTTCCATCATTCTTCAATCCAAACAGCATCACTATGTCGTAGAAAATCTTGATATTTGTTCTGAAGGTTGTAAGTGCTGCTTCCTCGGGAGCTATCTTAATTTGGTTGTACCCCGACAATCCGTCCATGAAGGATAAAATCTCTTGTATCAAAGCAATGTTCACCATCATTTCTGGTATCGATAACGAGAATTTGTCTTTTGGACACGCTTTGTTCAAATCCCTGAAGTCAACACAAACACGGATTTGTCCATTTTTCTTTTTAACTGGAAAAATATTGTCTAATCATGAGGGGTATTGCTCTTCTTTTACAAAGTTAGTGTCTATTAATTTCTTCACCTGAGTGATGACTTGCTGCTCTATTTCGAGGCGCATTCTTCTAGGAGCTTGTTTTATTTGGGTCATATCTTTGTCCACCCCAAGCTTATGAACTGCAAATTTTGCCAACAGTCCTAGCATTTTATAATAGCTCAATGTGCAGGAATCTTTAAACTCCGTCAATAATTTGATCAATTCTAAAGATTCTTCATCATTGAGTGGAGAACTTATAAATTTAGGTCGAGGTTGCTCTTCAGTCCCGAGGTTACTTTCCTTCAATTCATCAACAATCGATTTAATTCCCTCCTCAAATTCTGGCAGAGCATCTTCTACTAGCTATTCAGTAGAGTCAACCTCCATATCAAGGCAATCCCCTTTTAATTCACCAGTAAGAACCATACAAAATTCTAAATCATCGACTGGTCTGACTGTACCAAATCTGAGACCATCTTTCGAGTTTGGAGTTCAACTTTTAACATTCCATAACTTTTCAACAAGTTGTAATTTATATTTTGGCATTTGTTTTGGCAAATGTCGCTTTTTAATTAACTTTTGTACGCAAGGCAAAAAATAACCGAAAGACAATTCCATTAATTCGTTAGGAACATCATCCAAGTTTACATGATTTTCAAGATCAGTAAAGGTTGAAGCACGATAAAACTTGATCGGCTTTGAACCAGCGCTATGGACTTCCTCTACCTCTAAACTCTCAATCACTTAAGGGAGAATCAGAGCAAGGGTCATGGTGTTCACATAGTGGTTTATCTGATGATACAGCATCTCATATTCGCTTTTCTCTTTATCTTTTAAGGATATCTCGTACTGAGGTTTCCTTTCTTTTGTCGTCGTTATTTCATCACCAATGTTGATATTTGGCTTAGTCCATTCAATAATTAAGTTGATTCTTCCTCATTCACATCCTTTGACTTGACCTCAGGTGCTCGAACTAAAAGAACCCCCACCAAATTATTATAAAAGAACGGTGGAAGATCGATGAAGCGGAGTTGAATGGCCCTGCAATTGTAATTCTCCTGACTTTTAACTTGTCACAGTTTCATGAGAAAAGACAGTTTTCTTAGGAGGCACGTAGTAGACTACATCTTCATGAATACCAACTTCATGCACTGAAAACGGCTGTAAATCTCCCTTGATGCAATGCTCTTGTCCCTCTTTGTAAAACTTCATGCACTGAAAAAGACGATGGAACCATGTTGTGTTCATGAATCCACGGTTGACCCAGTAGAGCTTTGAAATTGGTCTCGGCGTTGAAGATGTGGAATTTATAGGTTGTCACTAGTTCTCCAACCTTCATAAGTAATGTAATTGATCTGAGGGCTCTCTCTCCCTTTAGGTTAAATCCTCTTAACATCATTTTATTGGCTGTAAGCTCTTTGGCTTCAATGTCCAAATAGGTCAATGCTCGTAGACTCATCAAGTTGAGTGATGTTCTTGAATCTACTAAAACTCTAGACAACACAAATCTGTCAATGTTAACGGAGATGTAGTGCGGAAGATTAGAGCGGAAGATTCTAGTCGGCGGTACCGAGTAGCAAATCTTCGTTTGTGAAGGTCACCCCAGGTTGCCCCTTCAATGAGCAAACTTCATTCAAGAATGTGGTAGCCAAATGGGCTAAACAGATCTCTGGGTTGAGCAAGGCTGTAACCAGAGACTCTCTCATCTCCTTTGATAGGATCAGAGCATCATAGATGCTTAATATAGCCAGCAATCTCCTAAGATGAGCTAGCATGTTGTAATCCACTTTATATGATCCTCCAATTTTCTCTTGGTTATGTGGTTCTTCAACTGGTGGAGGTAGAGGTAGCTCTTCTCAAGTTAAAATTTGTTTTTCTTTATCTGTTGGAGCTATTCTTAAGGGTAATACTCTCCCACTCTATAAGTTCACTTCTGTAACTTCTTCTTCTTGCGATATCATTGTCAAATCTTCTGGTGTTTCTTCTTTATCAAAAAGATCTAGGTGATGGCAAGTGGTGCATCGTGGCACTAGAGGATTGGTTCCTCACTCCCGGCGCTGTCATAAGCTGTATCATCAATGTCTTCTTCAGTCTTGTTAGCGAGTTCATCGGACTCAAGTATGATTTGAGGATCATTTTGGGAATCAAGATTGAGGCTAGATTGGTCAAAATTAGTTACGTTATCACCAGAAAATAGTTAAAACGTAGCTGAAATCCTGATCATTATATTCATAAGACCCCGGAGGGCTAAGAAGATAATCATACAAAGTCAGGGGTTTGAGGATTTTCTTCCCTGAATTTGAGACAACCAATCTAGTAGAGGCAGCCTCTCTCCTACCTCCCGTGCTATAAAACTTTGTGGTAGTGTTCTTCTCCTTCTTTATCTTTGACGAAGATAAATCTCCTAGTGAAATCTTCATCTCGGGCTTGGCAGACTGAAGATTCTGAATGGAGGCTTGTTTTGAAAACATCAGGACTCTTTTGAGCTTGTTCCAAGTCGTACTCCATCCATCTTTTCCAGTACACGGGTCAATTAGAGAGATTGGCTCAGCCAAAATCATATTTATGGAACCTTTCTCAGGTTCTTTTAAATATTCTTTTGGGATCATTATATTTCTTTATTTAAGGTTTCTCTTTATCGTTATATTTTCTTCTTTAAGGTTTCTCTCCATCCAATCCTTGAAGACGAAACAATCTTCTATAGTGTGTCTAAGTAATCGGTGATACGGGCAATAATTTGGTTTATCCTTCTTGTCAACCTCTTCGGGTTTCTTTGGATCTGGTAGTTTTAACTCATGTTTCTTCATCAGACTTCTGAACATCTTGGATATTGCTTCATCTTTGAAGGAATACACCACTTTCTGTCACTCTGAAAAAGATTTTCTCTTATTCTCTGTTCGAGATGATCCTCCTTGAGGCGGTCACTGGTTGGACTGGCTATTCTGTTTCTGAGCATGCTGTGATGAAGATTGATGAAGATTTTCTGCATATATCTTTATTGGTTATTTTATCTACGGTTGCTACTGTTCCTGACTTCTTTTTCAAATACTACGGTTTCCTTGGATTGCTAGTGAGAATCTATATGTTTGATTTCTTCTTCAAGGATGTTGGCTTTACTGAGTAGCTTCTCGAAGGATTTAATGGTGAGTCCCTTAAGCATGAAAGCTACTAGCCCATGAATGTTTTTGAGTAAAATCTCAATTTTGTAATGTTTCTGTAGCTGAGGTTAATACTTCATGCTAAGGTTTCTCCACTTCAAGGTGTAATCCACCAAAGTCTCGTTGGGCTTTTGATTTTCCATCATGAGCTCTCCTATAGAAACATGGTGTTGCGTGATCCTGAAATTGCCTATTTGCAACAGTATAACCATAATTCTGATTATATTTTTCACTTATATTTTCTCATTTCACAATAAAACCAAAAACTTGATTCTGAATAAAAATAAGAATTTAACTTTTAATTTATATATATTGGGATATGATCCCGACTTAATGCTTATGCACAGTATAGCACTAGTTCTGATGGTATTTTGCACTTATATTTCCTTATTTTGCAACAAAACCAAAAACTTGATCCTGAAAAAAAATAAGAATTTAACTTTTTTAATTTATAAATATTTATATTGGTATACTACGCAAGTATATGTATCGTTATCAAGTGATATAGGACTTTTTGATTAAGACATGAATATAGAACCCATAATGAGATTATGCAATATGCACATTTAGAAACTTTCTATTTTTAAAAAGACAATTATTTAAACTAAAGATGATTCTTGCAGTAATGAAAATTTAAATACTGATATTTTTGATATTTTAACGAAGCAGTAACAACTTAAAAAAATAACTAAAGTTTTCGTAGAAGAAAAATACTTAATAAGAAAATTTCTTTCTTCTTATCTTGAATCAGTAATAAGTATAGGAATTTTGTAGAATTATGTTGTGGAAATATGTAAATTATCTTGTGCCAAATAGGATCAATAATATTCTTTTCCCTTACTAAAGATGCTATAAATAACATTGGTTGAATTAAAGTTTGAATAGTTTTGAAGACTAGCAAGGCAGGAAAGATACTAGCTTTATAGAGTTCCCTCAATTCCCTCCACCTAGACACTAACATTCTCATATGAGAACCTAAAACAATAAACTAATTGGGGGCTTTAACCTGTCGCTTTAAAGTCCTCTAACTCTACACCCTTTAATGAATATTTCCCTATTTATTTTCACTCAATCATATGAACAATCATATGAACTACATTCTCATTCATACAATGTCATGTGATTCTTTCCAATTGTTGATTAAGAAAATTCCAACCCGGTTCTTACATGTTCTCACAACAAATTTTAACATCTAGATTTGTCAAATCAAGAAGTAAATGAAGTACATGGATTTAAATAATCACAACTTCTTCCAACATTAAAGATCAACAATCTCCACAACTTCCATCCAAAACTTAATTACTTCTCATTTTAAGAAGAAAGATAAAGAAAACTACTCAGAATCCATTAGAAAAAAAAACCACACTTTAGTTTAAAAGAAGAAATTATTGTCAAACCAACAGCAAGTCTCGATTAAAACCAAAAGTAGTCTAAAATAAAAAGATAAAAACTTAGCTCAGGTCCTCCACCAAACTCTTGAAGTTCCTTTAAATCTCTTCTCTTTTATAATCACTCAAAAAAAATAATAAAAAGGATATAGTAAATAAAAAGTGGTTCCTGGAAATCTCTCTGATCTAACTCCGTAGAGAAGAACATTCAAAACTTGCCAATTTTTTAAGGACTCTTTTCTAAGTCATCGCTTCTTTCTTTTCTAGTTTTCCAGGAGGCTCCTTGGGATCTCTTCAAAATGTGTCTTGATTTGATGTATTTGCCCAAGAGACTCATCCTTTCATGATCAATTTCGTCTATGGTGGTTACAACAACCTATTAAGCCAATGGGTGCCTCAAAAACCTCTTCAAAATTTGTGAAAAATGATTTTACTCATCTAGTTACTACCAGTGGAGCTTAAGCGCGGGGTCTCGACGCTTAGGTGCGGCCTTCTCTGTTTAACTGATGCTTAAGCGCCGGATCTGACACTTAGACACCAAAACTCTTTTGCATAATTTTTCACCTTTTTGCTCCAAATTTAATCCTTTTTCTCTCATTTAAGCATTTTTTTTCCATTTTTACTTGTATCTGCAAGAAAACGCAAAAATACCTTCCATTAAAGTGCAACAAAAAGAGCTTCCATTAAAGCGTAATATCTCAAAAAAAGGTATACAAATGTGTCTAAAAAAAAAAAGGTATAAAAATGTCTCTAAAAACTCTATATATTTCAAGTATATCAAAATCCCTCAAACTTAAAATGTTACTTGTCCTCAGGTGATACTTCAATCTTTGAAAATCAAATATGTATGATATGTATATGAGTTTCTTTAGGAGTTACTAAAATTTAGATTTAGAAATATAGTAGTCCAATTTAGAAAAAATAATTAGTAAAGGAGACCAACTTAAAGTTTGAAAATTTTTAATGTTAAGAACTATGAAAATATGAGTTCCTAT
>NW_018229051.1:52460-56565 GCF_001263595.1 Phalaenopsis equestris
TATTAAAAATAATTTTACTTACTATATTATATTTATAAGCTTAAGATTTTATCAAGTCTTACACTTTAAAAAGATCAAATGTAAAACCAATTTTTAGTAGGCACTAATCCTCAAGCTTCTCCTCCCTTACATTTCTTTTCTTTCTCTTTTCTTTTTTCTTTTATTTTCTTTTTCTTTTCTTTTCTTTTATTTTCTTTTCTTGTTCTTTTTATTTTTCTTTTTATTTTTCTTTTTCTTCTTCTTTTTCTTTTATTTTTTTCTTTTTCAGGCAAGGATTACTATATCTAGATAGACCTTTAATGATTTTGAATTCCACTTCTCTTTTCCTAAAATAAAGACATGATATAAAAATTTTACCTATAAATATAATAATCGTTTTGAAAATCATTTTAATAAAAGAAATATAAGTATTAAAAATAGAAGTCTAAATTATCTAAATTTTTCAAAAATACAATTTTTCTTACTAAATTTAGTCACTTATATTAATCATTTTCTATACTAAAAATTTTTAACTTAAAGTTTTTCTTCATTACTTAAAATTTTAACTAAATTTTCATACTCATTTATAAAATCAAATTTTACTTCCCTAATATAACTTCATATACATAATCAATTTTTCTTTTAAAATCAAATTCACTTGTAGTTCATTTGAGAACAAATAAAATTCCAGTTTTGAAAATAGTTTTCATGCCTCCAAACTTAAATTTTTAACAGATTAAACAGTTTAGCATTAGATAATTATATAG
Source organism: Phalaenopsis equestris (assembly GCF_001263595.1). Classification (NCBI taxonomy): domain Eukaryota; kingdom Viridiplantae; phylum Streptophyta; class Magnoliopsida; order Asparagales; family Orchidaceae; genus Phalaenopsis; species Phalaenopsis equestris. The sequence continues at coordinate 53,207 of NW_018229051.1, forward strand.
GCTGGAATGAAAATTTAAAAAAAATAACATGCTAGCAGGAATTTGAACATCCTAATTATACAAATATAAAACTATAGACAGGAGTAAAATTAATTTTGATCAAATTTTCTAACATTTTATTTTAGTTTAACATGTAGAGATTCATTAGACTTCTAAGAAGTGGGTATAAAAGCAAACAACACACTAACATGATAAAGAAAAATACAGGATAGTAATTTCTAAATTTTAAAATTAAGATCTAAGCTAGCATGATTTTTAAATTTAAAAAAAAAAAGACATGGAATTAAGTTAAGTTCTAAACACATCATCTCTCATCTCTACTCCTCTCCACTCTCACAATCGCCACTATACAATTTTTCCTTAGGCTCATAGTCAAGACAATGAGGATATTGAAGAAATACTACTCTTGGGTCACCTCTAATCAGGCTTTCCAGAGCTGGGTATAATTTCTCCTCAAAGTCACTCTTTCTCCTATTATACATATTTGTATGCTCAGCAAAATGTTCTAGATTTTTAACTTTATCAGCGGTAAAGTGCATATGAGCCATCATCTTCTGTAATAATTGCTCTTGAGTCTCAGTTGACTCACCTCAAGATGTAGAAGAACGTGATGATAGTGTGATAAATCAAAGCCCCTATGTTGATGGGCATTCCCTCTTGAATATAATAATTCAACGTCGCTCTCTATCTCTGATCACTTCACTGAGATGTTTTGTAGGAAGCAACGAGCAGTTATAAAATAGTGTCAAGCCTTTGATGGTGCATGTTGGCATCAATTTTTGATGTCACGAGTGTAGGGTGTATTTGGTGCAACAAACCGGCAGACACAAACTTTCTTGCACTTCGGGTTCCATCTTTCAGGTTGCCAATAACATTTTTTGCATTTCAGTTACACCTCTCTACTCTCGAAATGACTCAAATTTAAGGTTTACAAAAGAAAATTGTACGAGAGAGAAAATCTTGGATTAAACTAAGATTTATTTCACATTCTAGGTTAGATGAGAAGATATAAAATAGTGTCAAGCCATTGATGGTGCACATAACTTCGACGTTACAAAATTTACTCTCCTTTCATTTATAATCTTCTAAAGTCCTATTCCAACAGTCAAATAAGATATGATCTCATCCAATTCCGCTTTTGTAGGACTATAATTAGCATAAAAATATAAAGTCTCCAATGGTAAATGGTAAAACAAGTTAATTACCTCTGGAGTAAAAGGTAGCAACTTCCCTCGAACCAAAACTTGATTATCCTCAGCCTCTGGGAGATTTTCATAAAACTCCTTGACAACAAAAATTACAGTGACAAGTGAGAAACAAGAAAACTATTCCCACTATCGGCGGACTATCATGTCTTCCACTTGTCCACCTGGACTCTTAAAACATTGCTCCTGAATCAATTTTTGTGATTGTAGAGCGTCACTATATCAATCCTGTGCTTTTGAACTGACAAATTTGCTCGAATCAAATGGGCTCTTTCCTTTGTTCCTTTTCATTCTTGGTATCATTCTACAAATTTGATAAATTCCAAAAATAACTTTAAAAATCAAGTTTAAATCACTAAACTAAACTTCCAAAAGCACTAACTAAACTTCCCAAACAATTTCCATAGATTTTTCTTCACATTTCACCATGAATAGTAAATTTTTGAAATCTTCCAAATGTGCTTAAAATATGTGGTGAAAATCTAAAATGTTCACATAGAAGTAAAGCTTTTACCTCAATGAACTTGGATCTAGCAAATCTCACTTGATTCCACCAAGAAATCTCCAAATTTCACTTGCCCTAGCCCAAAAAGTTGTGAACTCGAGTTCGGGAAGATGATAGGAGGCGTTAAAGATGGTATTTTTGGACAAAAAATTCACTTTTAACCATTCGCAAATCAGTTTTCATGAACCGGCTCATAAGCGAGGGTAATTGGTGCTTAGGCAACTGCCTCTCGGGTTGGCTCGCGCTTAAGCGCGAGATGTGGCGCTTAGGCGCCAGTGCAAAATTTTTGAAATTTTTAATTTTAAGTAAAATGCACTATTATCCTAACTAAACCACCCCTAAATGGTCTCGTAGCACTTAAATGACTATTTTTACTTCCTATAACTCGCTTCTCTCTCAAAATTATCCATAATAATCAGTTCAATTCGAGGTTAAAAATAACACAGACTTTTACAAAAAAAAAACTTATATTAATTCACAAATAAGTACAAACACATTTAACACTTAGTTCTCTCTCCAAATAGTCTTGGATGACAAAATTTTTCTAAGTACAAAACACTTAATACACATTTACAATTAAACACATAAGTGACACAAACACTAAACACAAGGCATAAAAAAACTAACACACTTAAAAACATGACTCCAAACACACAATTCCTAACACTTAACTTAATGCCACTTTTCATTAGAAGAAATGAATTCATGTCTCATAGTAGTCTCTCCAAGAATATAGAGTTGATAAAATGGACAGTGGTGACGAGCTCTAATACTATCATCTTCGACCACTTTTGCTTAAGGAATATCGCCTTATCTGCTTCCTCTATATAATTGTATGGTTGAATTACATCTTAAGTTGCCACTCAATATGTTTTAGATGAGCATGCAATTCAAGCACCTTAGTCTCTAATATAGATATAGTATTCTCTATCAGGTTGATCTTCTCGGATATCCCTTCAATACTAACGGCTAAGAAATGGTTATACATCTCCTGTGCACTTTGACTAATGAACTTCTTCCTCATGGGATATAGTATTCTCCATCTGGTTGATCTTCTCTGTTATCCCTTCAATACTAACGGCTAAGAAACTGTTATACATCTCATGTGCACTTTGACTAATGAACTTCGTCCTCATGGCATCTTCCTTCTTCAAATCCATCTCCCATGAAGACATTTTCTCTAAATCTCTCTCTTTCTTAGACTTTTAGGGCTAAAAATAATCCGTGGTAAAATTCCTTCACAAACCCCTTCTCTTTATAGGCCTAATTTCCCTCATAACTTCTAGGCATAACTAAAAACTACCAAGATAAGTTTATTCCAACTAAATTGCAGTTACACCTTCTAGAAATCAAAATTTGCACATGTGATTAAATTCGGATCTGGCACTTAAGCGCCAGTGAAGATTTTTGCACCAGTCAACTTAATGTCCAAATTCTCATTCTAACATGTCTAGGTTACTAAATAAAGTCTAAAAATCATTACTAGCACATAACCTAGCACATAATACTACCCTAAAATTTTTAATCATACTCAAAACAACAATCAAAGTAAAAACACACTAATAACTATGGGTTACCTCACACAAAGTGCTTGGTTTTATGTCGTCAGCCCGATGTAACCAGTGCTCATCCTAGTTGACCCAACATCA
>NW_018229051.1:57051-58370 GCF_001263595.1 Phalaenopsis equestris
GTTTGACTGACCAATCCATTTTTGTTTGATTAAAAGATTTTTCCATAATTCTTCTAATTTTCCGATTGGATGATTCAGCCAAATCACTTATCGGAGGATGATAAGCAGTAGCAACCCTATGATTTATATGATATTTGTTTAATAACTTCTCCATAATGGCATTTCTGAAATGACCTCCCCCATCAGTAATGATACACTCAGCATCCCAAATCTACAAAATATGTTCGTTTTCAAAAATTTTGCAACACTTTAAGCATCACATCGAGGTAAAGCAACAACATCTATCCATTTGGATACATAGTCCACTACTAATAGAATATATAAATTTTTTAAAGAGGGTATAAATGGTCTCATGAAATCTAATCCCCAAACAGTAAATATATGAACTTCTAGCACATAATTGAGGGACATCTCATTTCTTCTACAAATATTGCCTACTCTTTGACATCCATCACAAGTTTTGATATAAGCATTAACATTTCTAAAAATTGCAGGCCAATAAAATCCAGATTGTAGAATTTTGTATGTTGTTTTATCAACACCAAAATGTCCCCCAAAATTAGAATTATGACATTTTTGGATAATTTCATAAGTTTCTTCTAATGGTACACATCTTTGAATGCTCAGATCCTTTCTTTGTTTATATAAATATGGGTCATCCCAAGAATAAGTCTTAGCTTGAGAAATAAATTTCCTCATTTGTTGGAATGTCATTCCATAGGGTTTAAGTTCACTAGCATTATAGTTCACAATGTTAGCATACCACGAAACACGCCACTCATTTACAGTGAACAATTTTTCATCTAGAAAATGTTCATTAATTTCTTTTTTAAAATAGAGTGATTTTTCTAATTTAAACCTGGACAAATGATCAGCAATTTGATTTCAGTTCCCTTCTGATCTACTATTTCAAAATCAAATTCTTGTAAAGGAAGAATCCATCTTATAAGTCTCGGTTTAGTATCCTTCTTTTTCATTAAGTACTTAATAGCAGAATGATATGTATGCACTATATAATGAATTCCAATCAAATATGATCTAAATTTATCAAAGGCATATACTATTGCTAATAACTCTTTTTCATTTATTGTATACCTAATTGGAGTTTCATTAAGAGTTTTACTAGCATAGTAAATAACTTTAAAAATTTTATCAAATCTTTGTCCTAAAACAGCTCCAATAGCATAATCATTTGCATCACAAATAAGTTCAAAAGGTTTTTTCCAATTTCGTTAAACTATAATTGCTGCAGTGATTAATTTTTCTTTTAATAATTTAAAAGCTTTTAGGCATTCCTCATCAAAATTAAAAATTGCATC
>NW_018229051.1:58425-69775 GCF_001263595.1 Phalaenopsis equestris
TCCTAATTTCCCTTACATTTGTTGGATAAGGTAAATCAGCGATCAATTGAATTTTAGCAGGATCTACTTCCTTACCATTTTTTTATATTTGATGACCTAATACAATTCCTCCTGCTACCATAAATTGGAATTTTTCCAAGTTAAGGACAAAATTTGTTTCTTCACAGTGCTTAAGAACTTTATATAAATGTTCTAAACATGAGTCAAATGAAGTTTCAAATACTTAAAAGTCATCCATAAAGACTTCAATCCCTTTTTCAATTAAATCACAAAAAATTATATCATATATGTTTGAAATGTAGCAGGGGTATTACATAAACCAAAGGGCATTCTTCTAAAAGCAAAAGTACCCTAATGACTGGTAAATGTTGTTTTCTCTTAATCCTCAAGAGATATTTGAATTTTTTGATAACCGGTATATCCATCTAGAAAATAAAAGCATTTATGTCCAGCTAGTCTATCCAGCATTTGATCTAGAAAGTGTAGTGAAAAATGATCTTTTCTAGTTGTAAGATCTAGTGATAATATTTAATTTTCTATAATCAATGAATATTCGCTACCCAGTAACTTGTCTAGTAGGTATTAACTCAATATGTTCATTCACAGTTATAGTTACTTCTCCTTTCATAGGAACACAGTGAATTGGACTAACCCATGCACTATCTGAAATAGGGTAGATAATTCCAGCATCTAACCACTTTAAAATTTATTTCTTAACAACTTCTTTCATAACATGATTTAATCTCCTTTGTGGATCGATTATGGGTTTGCATTTTTCTTCCATATTAATTCTATGCATATAAATTGAAGAACTGATTCCTTTAATATTAGCGATTGTCCATCCGAAGGCTTTCTTAAAATTTTTCAAAATTTTCATCTGCTTTTCTTCTTCTTCCTTTGTTAACATCGAAAAAATTATAACAGGTAAAGTAGAGGAATCTCCTATAAAGCAAATTCCTCTTCTTGCTTATGTTCCAAATCTTTTTCTTCAGATTTTTGTTCATAAGTAGTCTTGAAAAGGCATACGCTCAGATATCTTATAACATCCATTCTATAGCATTCATCAACTTTACCTTTTGAAGGGTATTTCATTGATTTTGAAATGTTAAAAGTAATAGTTTGATCATTGACACGCATTGTTAATTCTCCTTTTTTTACATCTATCATTGCTCTTCCTGTGACTACAAAAGGTCTCCCCAAAATGATAGGTATCTCTTTATCTTCCTCCATATCTAGCACAATGAAATCAACAGAAAAGATAAATTGATCCACTTTCACTAAAACATCTTCTATAACTCCTTTAGGATAGGTTATTGAACGATCTGCTAATTGTAGAGTTACAGTAGTAGGTGTTATTTCTCTTAATCCCAATATTTTAAATATTAATAATGGAATAACTTTAATGCTTGCACCTAAATCACATAAAGCTTTCCCATAAAATTTGTCTCCTATTGCACATGGAATTGTAAGGCTACGAGGATCTTTAAGCTTTTCAGGAAGTTTCTTCTGAATTATAGCACTGCACTCCTCACTAAGTGCAACAGTCTCATTATCTTCAAATTTCCTTTTTCTATTGAGAATATCGTTCATAAACTTTACATACCTTGATATTTGTTCTAAGGCTTCAGCAAATGGAATATTGACTGTAAGCTTCTTAAATATTTTCAGAAATTTTGAAAATTGCTTATCCAACTTCTGTTGTTGAAGTCTTTAAGGAAATGGAGGTAGTGGTTTTTCTAAATCAATTTTCGGTAGACAAATAGGTCTTTCAGAATCTTTCAATGCGTCCTCTTTTGATTCTTTACTTTCTTCTCTCTCTACTTCAATCTCATTTTGAACCTAACCTTCCAACTTTCTTCCACTTCTAAGTTGTATGGCTTTAACTTGCTCTTTATTCTGAAGTGTTCCTTGGGATCTATTACTTATTGATCTTGCGATTTGCCTAAGTTGATTCTCAATATTTCTAATTGTAGCTCCTTGACTTTGTAATTGATTGTCATTTGTGACACCACTTCTTCTATAGATAACTTCTTATCCTTAAATTGCGTATTACTGTTGATTCATGGAGGATAAGTAGATCTATAATTGTTATTTCCTTGGTTGTTCCAGTTTCGCATTGGGTTTACTTGGCTATTCCCCAATTGCTAATTATTATCATCTGAATTGTTATTCCAGTTAAACTGTGGATGGTTCTTCCAGTCTGGGTTATAATAATTAGAATATGGGTTATTCAGCTTATTATTTATGGCATTCAAAGTCTCCAATGATGTTTGAGAATCTACCATTTGGCCTAATGAATTATCTTCAGTCATGAAAATGGGTTGGGAAAAATTCATTCCAAATTGGTCTAACTTCCTTGAAATTGCAGCAACTTGATTTGCTAACATTGTAAATGCATTAGTTTCATGAATATTGGGTACTTTCTTAGGATTTACCCTCTCAGAAGATCATTGAAAATTGTTGGTAGACATTTCTTCAATTAAAGCATAAGCATCATGAAATGGTATTGACATCAATAAACCACCAGCAACGGCATCGATAATTGATCTAAGAGATCCAACTAATCCATTATAAAAGGTTTGAATTATTATCCAATCTGGTATAGCATGGTGTGGACACTTTCTTAAGAATTCTTTAAATCTTTCACATGCTTCATAAATAGATTCCCCTTCAAACTGATTAAAAGATGTAATATCATTTCTAAGCTTTGCAGTTTTTTATGGTGGAAAATATTTAGCAAGGAATTTTTATGAAAGTTCTGTAGATCCAAGTGCTAACAAATTGAACCACATTTTAGCTTTATCCCTTAGTGAGAAAGAAAATAACTTAAGTCTTATGGTATTTAAATGTAGCACACAGTTTTAGAAAATTGGTAAGATGTAAATTTGGATCTTTACTTGAAAATCCCCAAAACTAATTATTTGATATCATTTGGATAATAGCAGGTTAAAGTTCAAATGAATTAGCCGCTACAATAGGTTTTTTAATACTACAATGATGTTCATCTACAGAAGGGTTGACATAATCTCTTAAGGGTCTAAATTCTTGATGAATTTCAACATTTTGATTAATTTTGTTTGTCATTTCTGTATTTTTTTTGAATTTTTCAAGATTTTTAATTTTTTTGGTTTTTGTGATTTTGCTAATAGTTCTTTCTAATTAAAAATTGTAGAGCACTAGTCCTTCAGAACCTGAACTACGCATACACAAACATAAAGTAAAATAAAATAAAATAAAACATAAAAAATAAGATACAATATTTAAATTTTAAATAAGGCTTTCTAAAAATAAAAATTTACTTAGTTTTCAATCCCCGACAACGGGCCAAAAACTTGATCCCGACTTAATGTGCACAGTATAACAAATGTTCTGATGGTACTTTTCACTTATATTTCCTTATTTTGCAACAAAACAAAAAACTTAATCCAGAAGAAAAATAATAATTTAAATTTTTTAATTTATATATGTTTACATTGGGATACGACGCAAGTATACATATCATTATCAAATAATATAAGACTTTTTGATTTATACCTGAATATCGAACCCACAGGGAAGATTATGTAATATGCACTTTTTAGAAAGTTTTTCTATTTTTAAAAAGATAATTACTTAAAATAAAAATGAGTTTTTCAAGAATTTAAAATTTAAATATTTTTGGTATTTTTGATATTTTAATGAAACAGTGACAACTTAAAAAGATAACTAAACTTTTTATAGAAGAAAAGTACTTAATATGAAAGTATCTTTCTACTTATCATGAATTAGTAATAAGTATGAAAATTTTATTGGGGAAGTATGCAAATTGTGTTTTTCCAAATAAGAGCAATAATATTCTTTACCCTTACTAGAGATGCTATAAAGAACATTGGCTAATTTAAAGTTTGAATAGTTCTGAAGATCGGCTAGGTAAGGATGATACTAGCTCTCAATCTAGAGTTCCCTCAATTCCCTCCACCTGAGGGCTAACATTCTCGTATCAAAACCTAAAATAATAAACTAAGTTGCAGCTTTAACCTATCACTTTAAAGTCCTCTAACTCTACACCCATCAATGAATATTTCCCTATTTATTTGCACTCAATCATATGAACTACATTCTCATTCATACAACCTCATGTGATTCTTTCCAATTGTTGACTTAGACAGTACCAGCCCGGTTCTTACATGTTCTCACAACAAATTTTAAAGATTGGTCAAATCAAGAAGTAAATGAAGTGCGTGGATTTAAATCATCACAACTTATTCCAACATTAAAGATCAATACTCTCCACAACTTCCATCCAAAACTTAATTACGTATCTTTTTAAGAAGAAAGATAAGGAAAACTACTTAAAATCCATGGAGAAAACAAAACCACACTTTAGTTCAAAAGAAGAAATCATTGTCAAACTAACAACAAGTCTTGATTAAAACCAAAAGTATTCTAAAACAAAAAGATAAAAACTTATTTCAAGTCCTCCACCAAAATGAAGTTCCTTGGAATCTCTTCTCTTTTAAAATCACTCAAAACAAAATACCAAAAAAGATAAAATAAATAAAAAATGATTCCTGAAAATCTCCCCAAACTGACTTTCCAGAGAAGAACTTTCAAAACATGTCAATATTTTCAGGACTCTTTTCTACTTCCTCTCTTCTTTCTTTTATAGTTTTCTAAGAGGTGCCTTGAGATCTCTTCAAAATGTGTCTTAATTCGATGTATTTGCATAAGAGACGCATCCTTTCATGATTATCTTCGTCCATGGTGGTTACAACCACCTATTAAGCCAATGGGTGCCGCAAAAACCTCTTTAAAATTTATGAAAATTGATTTTACTCGTCTAGTAGTTGTCACTAGCGCTTAACCGTGGGTTCTCAGTGCTTAAGCGCGGCCTTCTCTGTTTAACCGGCACTTAAGAGCCGGATTTGGCGCTTAGGCGTCAAAACACTTTTGCATATGTTTTCACCTTTTTGCTCCAAATTTGATCCTTTTTCACTCCTTTAAGAATTTTTTTTCACTTTTACTTGTATCTGCAAGAAAAATACAAAAATACATTCCATTAAAGTGCAATATCTCAAGCATAGGTATAAAAATGTGTCTAAAAACACTATATATTTTAGGTGTATCAGGATACTACACAAGTATACGTATCATTATCAAGTAATATAGGACTTTTTTATTAAGACCTGAATATCAAACCCACAGGGAACATATGCAATATGCACTTTTTGGAAAAATTTATATTTTTCAAAAGATAACTATTTAAACTAAAGATGTTTTTGTAGTAAAGAAAGTTTAAATATTTTTGGTAATTTTAATATTTTGACATAAAACAGTACAAACTTAAAAAGATAACTTTAGTTTTTTTAGAAGAAAAGCACTAAATATGAAAAATATCATTATCATGAATCAATAATAAGTATAGGAATTCTAGTGTGGATGCATGCAGATTGTGTTGTGCCAAATAGGAGCAATAATATTCTTTACCCTTACTAGAGATGATATAAAGAACATTAGTTAATTTAAAGTTTGAATAGTTCTAAAGACCGTCTAGGCAGGGAAGATACTAGCTCTCACTCTAAAGTTCCCTCAATTCCCTCCACCTGGGGGCTAAAATCTCGTATCAAAATCTAAAATAATAAACCACTTTGGGGGCTTTAACCTGTCACTTTTTAGTCCTCTTACTCTACACCCTTCATTGAATATTTACATATTTATTTTCATTTAATCATATGAACTACATTCTCATTCATACAACCTCATGTGATTCTTTCCAATTGTTTACTAGGACAATACCATCCCGATCCTTACATGTTCTCACAACAAATTTTAACATCTAGATTTTCCAAATCAACAAGTAAATGAAGTACATGGATTTAAATCATCACAACTTCTTCCAACATTAAAGATCAATACTCTCCACAACTTCCATCCAACACTTAATTACTTATCATTTTAAGAAGAAAGATAATGAAATCTACTCAGAATCTATGGAGAAAATAAAAACACACTTTAGTTTAAAAATAGAAATCATTGTCACACCAACAACAGGTCTCAATTAAAACCAAAAGTAGTCTAAAATAAAAGTTAAAAACTTATCTCAAGTCCTCCACCAAACTCTTGAAGTTTCTTTGAATCTCTTCTCTTTTACAGCACTCTCAATATAAAACTAGAAAAGAAAGGATAAATATGTGGTGCCTGGAAATCTCTCCAACTAAGTCCCAAATTTTTTAAATTTCAAAACTTTTTCAGTACTTTCAAAATGTGTCTTGATTCGGTGTATTTTCCCAAGAGATGCATCCTTTCGCAATAATTTTTGTCCATGGTGGTTGTAACCTTATATTAAACCAATAGGTGCCTTAAAAACCTCTTCAAAATTTGCAAAAACTGAATCTAATCGTCAAATAACTGCCACTGGCGCTTAAGCATGGGGCCTCTGGCGCTTAGCAGCGGCCTGTTTACCTAGGGCTTAAGCGTCGGATCTAGCGCTTAGGCGCCAAAACACTTTTGCACATTTTTCAATTATTTGCTCCAACTTTCTCTAAGAATTTTTCACCCTTTCACCTATACTTGAAAAAAAAATAGAAAAATACATTCCATTAAAGTGCAATATCTCAAAAATAGGTATAAAAATATGTCTGAAAACACTATATATTTTAGGCGTATCAAAATCCCCTAAACTTAGAATGTTACTTGTCCTCAAGTGGCACTTTAGTCTTTAAAAACTACATATGTATGATATGTATATGAGTTTCTTTAGGTGTTACTAAAATATAGTCAATTTTTCATTTCAAATCAAATTCACTTGTAGTGCATTTGAGAAAAAATAAAATTAAACTTTTGAAAATATTTTTCATCCCCCCTAAACTTAATTTTTTGTCAGATTAAACGGTTTAGCATCAAATATATATAAGAAGGAGTGAAAATAAGAATAACATGCTTACTAGAATTTTTATACTGTAATGATACAAGTATAAACTTAAAAGTAGGTGTAAATATAATTTTGATCAAAATTTATAATATTTTTATTTTAATTTAACATGTAGATATTCAATAGTCCTTTAAATAGTGGTTATAAACATAAAAGCAGACTAACACACTAACTTGACTTCACAATCTCAACATAAAAACAAACACACTAACATGATAAAAGAAAAAGACAGGGTAGTAGTTTCCTAAGTTTCAAATTTAAGAGTTGGATAGATTTTCAACTTTATAAAAGTCATAGAATTAAATTAAGTTTTAAACTAACTTAATCACAAAACTCACAACAGTTACTACCCTAGAATTTTAAAACAAATTACTAACTAACACAAACATTACAATACAGTTAAAAATAAAAGTCTCACACATCACAATATCTAAACAAGTAAACATACATACATATCTCAAGTCCAAAATATAAAAACACATCACATCACATAGTTCCAACCAACACACAGATGCAAATGTAGCAAGCCCGTACCACATAGTTCATATCATATTATAATCATAAAATAAATCTCTCAGTTCTACTCTTCATCCTCTGAATCACCGCTATCCCAAACTTTTGCAAGCGATATGGAGGAAATAACACTCCTTGGTTACCCCTAGTGAGGCTCTCCAAAGATGAATAAAATTTCTCTTCATAATAACTTTTTCTCCTATTATACCTATCAGTATGCTCTGCAAAATGCTCTAAATTTTGTACCCTATCAGCGGTAAAATTAATATTATCCATCATCCTTGGCAATAATTGATCTTGGGTCTCAGTAGACTCACCTCTAGATGTAGAAGCACGTGAGGTAGATGGTCTAGATGAAGAAGCAGCAGAGGCAGAAGCAACAGACATCTCCATTCCAAAACTCTTAGAAAATCCTCATCTCTAGCCAGAAATAGAATGCTCAGAATAAGTCTTCACATTCACCTTAGTGATGGGCTTTAGAGGTAACATCACTTTTTCCCAGTTATCATATTTAACTCCAGCCTGCTCACACAAAGAAAAAATAAATGAAGCAAATCTCATACCTGCAGTAGTAATGGTAGTGGCAAAACTGATGATAGTCTGACAAATCAAAGCTCTCATGTTGATGAGCTTTCCTTTCTGGATACAATAATTTAACTTTGTTCTCTTACTGGTGAGTTCAGTGAGATGATTTGTTGGTTGCAGGTAAGCAGAAATAAATAGTGTCAGACCTTTGAAGGTGCACATAATTTTGAAGTTGGGAAGTTGACTCTCCTCTCATTAGTGATCTTCTAAAGTCCTCTCTCAATAGTCAAGTAAGAAATAATCTTGTCTAACTCCGCTTCAGTCGGACTATAATTTGCATAAAAACATAACATATCAGGTGGCAGATGATAAAACAAGTTGATTATCTTCGGTGAAAAAGGTACCAACTTTCCTCGTACCATCACTCTATTGTCTTCAACCTCAGAGAGGTTTGCATAGAACTCCCTAAAAATAGAAATAACCATCATAGGAGGGAAACAGCAGAATCATTTCCACTATCCATGAATGATCAAATCCTCTACCTCTCCACTTGGATTCCTAAAACACTGCTCCTGAATCAGTTTCTGTGATTGCAATGCATCTGTGATTGCAATGCATCAAGTTTCTGTGATTGCAATGCATCACTGTACCAATCTTGAGCCTTCGAACTAACAAATTTACTCAAATCGGAAGGGCTCTTTCCTTTACTCCTCTTCGTTCTTGTTACCATTCTACAAATTTTATAAATTTCAAAAATAACATCAAAATTCACGTCTAAATTACTAAACTAAACTTCCAAAGTATAATCTATACTTCCCATGCAATTTCTATAGATCTTTCTCTAATTTTTCACAATGAATAGTGAATTTTTGAATTTCTCCAAATGTTCTCAAACTACATGTTGAACAACCAAAATTTCTGCATAGAAGTAAAGCTCTTACCTCAAGGAACTTGGATCTAGCAAATTTCACTTGATTCCACCAAAAAATCTTCACTTTAGATGTGCCCTACCCTTCTAAAATCGTGATTTTGAGAGGTTGAAGGTGACGGGAGGTGTAAAAATGGTGATTTTTAGGCTAAAATTTCACTTTTAACCGTTCCTGAACCGGTTTTTGTGAACCAGCGCTTAAATGCGGGTACGTGGTGACAGCGATTTTATATGCACTTAAAAATATAAGTATTTCATACTGCTGCTAAAAGATTTAATTTCTCAGTAGCAGCACCAAAAACTTAATAACAGTTATAGATTCGATAAAGATGCATATATAAAATATTCAATAATGGTAAAGTCACACTTATCAACGCAAGTATACATATCACTCTAGTAATATAAGGCTCTAATGGAGTCCTAGATATCTATCCCACAGGGAGTAATATTAGAAGCTACGAACTGAGATTTTAGAAAAGCAATACTTAATTGCAACAATGGAATTCAAATTGCTTATCTGCCACTAATATGCAATTAAAATAAATATGTAATTTTAATAACTCTTAATCAACTAATTATACTAATAAAGTTTTTAATGTCATATTCAATATATAAGAAAGCAACCTTCTCCTTGTCAAGAAATTATAGTGAATAGATAAAGTGAATCAGTTCAAATTGTATTGTGCTAAATAGGAGCATACCAATTCTTTACTCTTTGGTCCAGGCATAAAGAACATTGACTAATCCTACGCTTGTTTACTGAATCTGCGGCTAGGATGGGATTATACCAGCTCACTTCGGAGCTCCCACGCTCTCCTTGCCTGAGGGCTAACATCTACACTTCAGCACCCAAACGATAGGACCGAATTGAGCTGAATTAGGGATTTTAGTCTGTCACTCTAAAATCTCAAATTCTACGCCCGATAATTTTATTTTCTTATTTATTCGCACTCAATTTCCAAAGGCTTTGACCTCCCCGAATCTTGGATGTAATCTTCACTTTAGTTGTAGAACTCAACACATTTTAATAAATATATTAGTTAGATTGAAAGTAAATTAAGACTGAAGTGAAAAGATCATCACAACTTCTTTAACATTTTCATGGCTCAACCAATTCAAATCACAATTTCATAAATCTCAAGACAAGGAGAAAGACAAATAAAACTACTCAGAACTCATGGGGAAAACACAACACAAAACTCGGAATTCATATATAAAAGCAAAGTCATACAAACTACAACAAGTCAATAACACTTATCTCTAATTTCTCCCCAAGCAAACTCCTCGAAGTTCCTCTGATTCTCTATCTTTCTTTACAGCACATAGAATCCCTCTTCGAAGCGGCAAGGATGAATAAATATCTCACTTTCCCCCACTCTTACAATCTCTCAAATAATTCCTCACAATTAGGCTCTTTACTAAACTCTCTAACCTCTAGTACCTCTAGAGCCTCCTCCATTTTTGACTAAAATCTTCTTTTAAATTTGTGGATGAGTTTTCCCAAGAGGTGCCTAAGCACCCCTCCAAAATTCGTCCTCATCCAATGCATTGGTCAATCTTACCATCGGCGGCCTCGAGGGCGCCGTCAACGAGCTTTCTAAATTATTAAATTTGGAGTCTCAGGAATTTCTCTCCGTCGGCGCCGTTTGGCTCGCTGTCAGCGCCCTACTTCAAATCTTCACATTTTGGTCATTTTCACTCCAAATTCTCTCTTTTTTGCATCTTTTTGCTCCAACGACTCTAATTCATCATTCCTGCAACAAAACATCAAAAATATCTTTCTTTAAAGTGCAATATCATGAAAATTAGTATAAAATAGGTATGAAAATCTCAACATATTTTCCTTTGGTCAAAATCCCTCAAACTTAATTATTACTTGTCCTCAAGTAATTTTAGTATTATATAAAAGTTATGATCTATGGTAGTAAAGTTTTAATTCAGAAATACTATAAGTTTTATCTAAGTAAATACCATAGTGAAATTTTCAGAAAAAAATTCAAGTAATTAAATTAACTCTGTAGCTACAATTTTATCTAGTCATCAAGTTTAAGAGTTTTAATCACCTATTAAGAATGACTATATGATGTAATATTAAGTCACTTAGAACATTCAAATGATAGGAACTTCATGAGAACACTACTAGTAAAAGATATAATCCATAAATATAAGTTTAGGAGTGTATTTAAGTTTTCCCTTTAGGTAGGTCCAGTGAAGCCAAAATTTGATTAGGCATATCCACAAGCTTCACCTCACTTTCATATTTTTTTTTTCTTTTTTTCTCTTTTTCATTTGGATTTTCTTCAATCCTATATATTTTTCTTTTCTTTTCAGGGATTGTTGTCAATCTTTTATTTTTCCTTTTTTAAGTGAGGATTACTATATTTGGACACCCTTTAATGATTTTGAACATCACCTTTCTTTCTCTAAATTTGAAACTCAAAGCATTCCTTTACCTTATAAATATTTCATAGCTT
>NW_018229051.1:70209-70975 GCF_001263595.1 Phalaenopsis equestris
ATTCACAAAGTACTAACCAACATTCGTTATCCTACACATACAAATTTTAACTACCATGCTAACAATTATAACAATAATTAAAAATTATCCAATTATGATATAAATGAAAGTACAAACACACACAAACATCCATTTCTATTATAAAAATTACACACATAAAAGTAAAAGTATAAGTACAAGTACATCAACTACATTTAGATATCAAAATCCCAAACTATGTCTTCGTCTTCTTGGTCAGCAGGTGGATTGGGCTGATACTGAGTATATCGGGGGCACTCAGGGAAGGTAACATCACAACATCAGGCTCATCTATAGTGTCAGGCCTGAGCTTCGTAGTAAGCTATCTCAAAGTTTGAATGTCGCTGAAGGTACTCACTGTCATAATCATGTCGATGTTCTAAACCTCCAATCCTTTCATTTATTAACTCTATATTTTTTTTGCTGCAAGGTCAACTCATCAATCAAATCAATTAAGGTAGGGGAACTAGAAGAAGGAAGGTCATAACTTGTAAAGGGGACATTTCTACTAGTAGAAGGTTCTTGACTCCTACTCCCAGTTCTCCATTTTTCATGGGATTCATATGTCTTTAAATTATCTTTACTGATGGGCTTCTGTCGGCGTTATTTCGCGGATGGTTTGGTTGTGGGGTTGCCCGTAAGAAGCTGTCGGTCGCTGGAATCGAAATCCCGTCGCCCGCTTCGGAAGGACGTTGAAGTATGAAATCAAACTGACCCCATATTTTTCATAGTTTAAAATGAAAGAGCA